>NW_005842163.1:1662058-1673238 GCF_000455745.1 Alligator sinensis | reverse complement strand
CAAGCTCCCTGACCCCCTTGTCAGCCAGCCCTCACTGCTCTAGCTAGGGAGCAGAGGAGCAATCCCTGCTCTCTGGAGCAGTCCAGGGCTGCAAAGTACGCTGGGAAGCTGGGGGACTGTAATTTAACTTGAACGAGAAAGGTGTCTGGGACAGAAATTTCATAAACCAGTTTGACCCAAATTGGTTAAGTCTGATACTACATTCAATCATTTATCTTAAACCAGTTGCAGCCATTTTGAAACTGGTTTATGTGCCCTGAGCTTCTGTACTGTTACAGGTTTAAACAAGTTTCTGATCACTTCAACCAGTTTATGTGTAACTTCTGTCCAGTGGTGATGCTTGTGCACCCCCTGAAAGCACCAGTGCACCCACTGACCAGCTGCACTCGCTGCTTAGGTTGTGGGCAGGTGGGAGCACCAGTGCCTCCCTGCAAGCACTGGCTGATCGCTACAGCCACTCCCAGAAGCGGCCACAGCCACTCCAAGAAGCGGCTACAGCAATCAGCCATCGTGGGATTGGGGGACCCCCCCACCCCAGTTGGCGGGACTGGTCATGGGGGGGGCACATGCCCCCCCCCACCTAAGGCAGCACCAGTAGCCCATGCTTCTGTCCCTAGCTTGTATACCTTTCTGTAAAATGGAAATAATACTTCACTTCTTCACCAGAGGGTTGAGTCACATGTGGGTATTGCAGTGGGTGAGTGTCCTGGAAAAGTTTGTTTTATATTGTGCCAGTGAATTCTAACACGGAAATCCTCAAATTTAATAAAATTAAATCTGCTTATGTGTGAAAGAGGCAATCTAGTGTCAGTTTTAGAAATAGCTTACATTCATGGCACAATTATTCTGCAGTGACTACAACTGTTATAGACATATCCAAGCTAGTTTTGAACTAGATAGTTTAAGTCCTGTTAGCACAGCAGCCTCAGTAATATGAAGTTCAGCCTAGGCTAAACACTACCTGAATATTTTGCTGCCTGCACTGAGCTCTGGGCTATTGTTCACAGCTTTCAAGCTAGCTCTTTTAAAATAAAGCTTAGGTATGTCTGCATGAGCTACTGTAATTTCAGAGATGTATCCTTAGTTGAAGGCCTAGTTTCTCTCTGAGTTGCAGAATAGATTGCTAGGAAAAAGCAAAAGTAATGCAAATGGGTTGCCCTAACAGTGGAGGAACTGGAGGTAGAAAGTAAGGTTTGAAAATTGACTTAATCAGCAGTGAAGTGGGCAAGGGCAGCAGGCATGTTAGGTATGTCAAAATGATCAATCCCTCCTGCCCCTCTTTCATAAATCTGTCCATTGAGCATAGTGGGAAGAATTAAGATGTTAAATTAGATGGAGAGCAGATCCAGGACATCTAAAGCAAAGCCAAGTTCAAACATGTTTTAAAAAGGTATAGAAGGGCAATTAATTTACGTGCAAGGCAGATGCCAGCTTGTGAGAAGTAGAATACATTATCTACTCTCCAAGAAGTGATTTTCAAGAGCTTTTCTTCCCCATGGAGAGAGAACAGGCAATACCCAACTGCTATTGAACTGAAACTCCAGATCAACATTCAGATGGACACAATGTTCTAAATATTTGAACTCCTTTAGAGAAGTAAAATGGCAAAACTCCCATTGACTTCAATGGATCCTGGGTTCCACTCATTCTGTTACAATGGGTATGGGTTAGCAAAACACTATGGAGCTATTAAAAGAATAGATCTCCCTGCCAGCCAGGATTGCTCTGACCACAGCTCAACGTGCTGGGGTCTTGGGTGCATGTTCAAATAGTGCACCCGGGAGCAATAAACTCTGGAGCAAGAAGTTCTGGAGGTTATTGCTTCGTGTTAATTTGCATGTTTAGATGCACCCCTTGATGATTTTCCTCTAGGTCTTACCTTGCCAGCAATTTTTCACTTTGCCAGCTGAACGAATGCCTATGGGTCGAACATTTCTGGCAGTTGAAAGGTTAATGGTTAAAAAATGTAGAGACATCTATGTGATTTTATGCAGTGAAACTCAGTGGTCTTCATTGCTAGCTGTTTTATAGAAAACAAATCTAAGAAAAAGTGAGTGCATGCTGCTCATGAACAGCTAAGCAGGAAGGGAGGACAGTACAGTAAAGAGGGCTAATTTGCTCCATTTCCAGAATTGCAAGTATCTGAAGATATCAAAGAACGTTCACTTATAATGAAGCGAGTCTAAAGAATCCTTATCAGATTTAACATCACTAGGTTACAAATAAATAACTGTGTGTCAGGGGCCAAGTCAGCAGGCTAGCCAAATTGCCCCAAGCTGGTCCTAGTTACCTGTGTTGGCCTGGTTGTCCGTAGCTTAACTCCCCACACCTGGCCCTGGTTGGCTGCTGAGTGTTGTTGACCCTCAGGTATAATCTAGGAACCAAGGAAGTTTGGAAGAGCCAGTTGCACCAAAATGAAAAACTCACAGATATATGGGTATCTACATTTTTAACAGCAAATTCAATAATAAAATACAGAAATGATACACGTGACTAAGCAGCGCATATACACAGTGCTTAAAATTGATAAAAATATACATTTATCTAAAGAAACTTAAAGCTTGTTAACATTTGAGAGAACTGAAAATTAATTTATCTAAATCCTAACGTCTCCAAAAGCCTCTAATGGGTGGCAAGCCTGTTAGGAAAAAGAACTTCCCATTGAGGTTTCAAATTCAGTTTTAAAAGAATTCAAGGCTGAAGGGCAAAGATTCTGAGATGAATCCAAAATGTTACACTCTATTGCCTGGCTCATTATTAAAAAATTAACTAAATAAGGTTAAAAAAAAAATGTAAAGGAGTTTCTGTTACTCTAATTAATGTTCATATGTTTTTTTTAATTCCATACCTGAGCTATATCTTGTCTAAAACCAGCCTGGTCTAGCATCTAGACAACTTTTCACCCATTTTTTTTCCATTCCATGTTTCTTGAATTTTCAAAGATGGCTCACACCTTGTGATGTCCTGAACATTTCTTTTGCCTCTTCTTTTCTTACCCAAACAAGTGAATGTAAGCAAATGCTATACTGTATTACCATTAAGCACCTGGATGCCTACTACTATAGTCTACAGTGTGTCTGCCTGCTTGTAAGAAGCAGCCCTTACAGTGTCCAGCGGGCTACTCGACAAAAGAGATACTTCCTTTCTAGCCCTGGGTTTCTTACTCCCTGTTTCTGGTTTCCTGGGTCTTGCTTTCCAGCTTCACCCTGGTTCCTACTCACTTGCAGACTCCAACCTGGACCCTTTTGCTTCCAGACTAACATACTGGGTCCTTGACCCCTTGTGCTTTTGGACATCTGTCATTTGACAGTCAGCTCCTGGCTTGTGGCTTAGCTAGATGGTTGCCTAAGTCCTGGTCTTGTACAGCTAAAGACACTAGTCTGGATCCCTCCCCGTACTGTTACTAATCCCACCTTGCCCCATGGGTCTAACCAGGGTGAACATCCCAATTCCTTATAGACCCTGGCCTTTGAAATCCCAGCTCTAGTCTGGACCCTTGGTGCTTTACTGACTTTTTCCTGTTCCTCTGGAATCCTTTTGGATCAAGCCCCAAACACCTGCATCTCAGTTGTGCCCCGATTACTGAAACATAGAAAGATGAAGTTACTATTCAAGTTTGGGCAAAAAGTCTTAAGGCAAAGCTGGGAGTATACTTCAGGTGTCCTGATGTCCAATTTCAGGGTCTAACCACAAGATGTTCTTTTTTTTTGTTGTTTTTTAAGCTCATCATTTTATAAACCAGGGGCTGTCTTCGTCTTTGCACACTGTATTGTCAGCACTAAACAGATAAATAATAATCTTCTGACAGATTGATAGTTGCACAGCACAAAAAATTTATTTTAGGAAAAATTGTGCCGCAGAAAAATACAGGTTCCATGTCGGCATGCCAATTATGGGATAACTACCTTTGAAGAGGAAAGAAAAGCCTATTGTTCTAGGAGATTTTCAGAAAATTATACACTGAAAGAGGGCAACTTCCATTCCAGATGGGCAACTCTCATTATTTTAAAGAACACAGAAAGGATCCTATCATTGTCTAAATTGCAAAAGGAATTGGTTTCTCCCATCTCTCTTTACCCACCTGAGCTGCTATAGGTTTTTCTGAAGTTATTGATGGTATTTGAGTTCTTTAAATATAAAAGTAGATTTCAATTTGAAGAAGCCATTTCAGTGTAATTTATTATTTATATAGCATTGCTATTATTGTGCATTGTACATTACAGACATTCAGAACAATAAGACCCTTGGGCCTGATGGAGCTTTCTATCTAAACTGGCCAGAAAACGAGTAACAGCTGATGGTGGGGAGAGGGACTGAAGGATGAAAAGACAACAACCAACAATAGAGTGAGGATTTAAGTACTGAGAAAGGGACTGCACCCGTTCAAGCAAAATGAAAGATGTGGTGGGACATTTTTGTGGAGAAAAATCTATCATAAATATCTTGTAAAAATAAGCTTTTGATGAAAAATTGTCAATAATAGGGACTATTTCCATTGTTTTGTATAATTTGTCTGACATTCTTTGTCAATAAGTATTAGCAGGCTTGACAGCATTATTAAAAAGTCAGTTTTCCAATAAGAAAACGGGCATTTTTGGTCAAAATCTTCATGAAAAATAGGAAAAGATCTATTTTAAACACACAACAACTAAAACTACTTTGAAGTATAAAAAAAAAGCAATTATTTTTCTATTTATGACTAACTGCAACAGGGATTTTGGCTTGTCTACAATGGTAAGATTTCTAAAGGTAATTCAGACTTGTCTCTGTCCATGCAATTTGTATCAGTTTGATTATATTGGTTAAGGATATGATATTTCCCACTGAAAGGCAATTAAACTTGAGTTCTTAAGTCACTTAGATGCTTTTAGAGATGTTAGTAATGCTGGGTGCTGCATGCAAGCTATCATGACAAGCTAGTTGAACAAAGTGATTCTCGAGGGGGGTGTCTAGAAGAAGATAACAAGGCCACTTGGGATGACACGAGAAAATGAAAATTGTCTCGGGCACAGAGAAATGGTGTGAAAAGAAGCATGAAAACGAAGGTGCACGGAGGATAGGACTCAAAGGAATGAGAGAAGTGGGAGGACCCAGGAGGCAGCAAGAGCTGGCAGTCAGGCAGGGGTAGCTGTCACAGACTAAAGGCCTTGCAGTGACCCCTGCAAAGAAACACATTACAGAGATGTACCCTTTGTTTCTGACTGTGCTATGAGTTATATATGAAACCATTTTCAAATATGAAGTTTTAATGAGTTGGTTATTCGCCTTTGCCACTTCCCGAGGCTGTTCTATAGCCTTCATTAGAAGTTGTGCTGTCAGTGCTAAGAGGTGCTGGACATCTCCTGCTATTATAGTGTTTTTTTAAATGGAAAAAGTCTGCAATGCAAATAGAAATGGACTTTACAACAACCAAGGGGGAAACTGGTAGCTGAAAATTGAATCAAAATGTACTGAATCAAAGTTACTTGTGGACATTAGCTTGAAAAGCTGGCAGAAATTTCACACTGACACTATTCAGGCTGCATGTTCCACAGCGTCTATCTCTGGCTGCTATTTCTTTCAAAATGAAGACATGTTTTCCATGTGCAGAGTGAGTGGGATGAGGAAAAAGGCAATATGGATATGCCACCAATATCTTATGCATATAAATCAATGAAAATGGCATGTTATGATCCTATGATTGTATTAAAATTGCCTCTCTTAAATGAAGGTTTTTCTTCTTTTTCTCTGTTATGTGAATACAGTTTACCCACCTGTTTTACACTTGCATTTTAAAAATAAAATTGTGGGCTTTAAACTGTATCATGACTGATGAAAGATTTTAAGGCTATGTGGCATTTCATGGTCAAAATGGAAACAAGTGAAGAAAGCTCGGCAATATATAGGGGAAACCAAACTACAACTGTACGCCAGAATGAACACACACTGAAAAGCCATCAAAGACAAAAAATATCCAATTACCTGTGGGTGCCCACTTCTCACAAGACAAGCACTCCCTCTCCGATTTTTCAGTTCTAATCCTCAAAGGGAATTTACAAAACACCTTTTGTAGGCGAGCCTACGAACTTCACTTCGCAAATCTACTGGATACAAAAAATTAAATAAATAAATCATGGACTTACTAGAGACATTAGATTTATGACACATTACAACCTGCCTGACATCTGATACCCCAGGTAATGTGACTCCAGCTGAGCACTTGCATTCCTTCCCACATTTCCCCCCTTTCCCTCCTATCTGTATCCATTGTATTCCTAACTTTCACTCAGTTGCATTTTCACAGACATGCTTGTTCTAAATTAGCTTCTTTTCTACCTTGGAAAACACACACAACACCAGCAGAGTCTCCCTGGGCATTTTTACAAATGCAAGTGCTGCAGCACTGGACATGTTGAAAAGTGCCGGGCGCTGCGACACTTGCAATTGTATAAGTGGCGAAACGCACATCAGCGCTGAGAAAATGCCAGTGGCATGCTTTTGAGCTAAAATACATAGAAGGTGCTTAAGTTCAAAAGTGCACCGCTGCCATTTTCTGCACGTTGGCACGCATTTTTGCACTTAACTGCGTGTGGTGCGGCGCAGTTTGCATCAGCTCATGTGATTAATCGGGTCTGCTCCAAAGTGGCAGATCTCTGGCACATTGCAGGACAAAAAAGTATGTGTATAAATGCCCCCCATGCCTGATGATGGTTGTTCATCCCTGAAAGCTTGCAAAGACCTTTTTTCCAATTATTTAGTTGGTCTAATAAAAGATATCACATCTACCCAAAGAACATTGCTTACCTTTGTGTGTCCAAATATTTAGTTGCTAAAGAATTCCAGGACTATAAGAATTAATGTCTTTATACTTTGGGAATCATTCTTTTGTATCATTTAGTAGGATCTCTTGATCGCTTAATTACCAAGACTTAGCACCAAATATCTTTTAGCTTACTAGTCCTGGAGTTGCATTGTAGCCATGATGGTCTAGGAAAAATATGAGAGGCGAGGATTTCTTAGGGTGATATCTTTTGGGTCAGCTGTCCCAAAAGATTTCTTAGGGTGATATTGGGCCAGCTGTAGAGTTGGGAGGGACATAGTCAAGCTTTCTGCAGACCTGAGTTTTGTACAGGCCTTTGTTCCATCTGCTGTTTAGCTCTGCTGTGTCTGTCTGGTTTTTTTCTCAGAGACCTGAAGAAGGGTATGTGGTACCTGAAACCTTGTCTGTCCCTTTGTTCCAAAAAAAGATATCTCCCACAAACATCTTGGCCTCTCTTAGATTATTGGAGATTTACAAAATCAGGTAGTCATGACTATCGTCACTACATGGGGAGGCTGAGGCACAGAAAGGTTAAGTGACTTGCTTGTGATTGTGCTGAGTTCTTAGCAGAATATTGAGTAGAATCCTAACTTAGGTGTGCAACTGTTTTCAGTGGTCTGGGAGATTGTGCTATCATTTGGTAGAAATTCACATTTCTGCATTTTTGGTAGGCTGATGCAAGTCAAGAACATATTATTTGGGAGAGATATCTTAGGAGATGGAAGTGTTAAAATTGGTGTGTGGACTGAGTAATGTGCGGACGTTATTGAATGTCAAATTAAAATGCGCTGATGCGTTTTGTAAAACCATGCTGCTGTTATAGTTATATATTTTATAATATTTTCATTAAAAAACACTTAAAAGTCAATTTTGACACTGGTTGCATGTGCATCTCGCCTACTGACTTTTGTGGGAGTTGTACATGTGCCCCCAAGGACAGGACAGTTAGCCCTAACTCTAAGGCTGGAGTTCCTGTATTGAAGCTGACTTGGTAGAAGTGTTTGATACTCGCTGGTGAGCATTTTACAGTGGGTAGAAATGTAGCGTTCTGTACTAGTGCCATGGACTAGAGTCTGCGCTTCCCCCAAGTCTCAGTTATGTAACTCCATTGACTTCTGCCACATGTAAGTGAAGGGGGAATTTGTTCCTAAGTGGTGGGGTTGCTAGAATAACAAAGAACACTTGCACTCTATCAAAGAACATATAAGAGAATTGAGCTACTCAGAATCCATCTATTTAACTGCAGTGGTGATTTTCAATAGAGATGGGATTGTTGTGTCTATCTAGACAGAGGAGAGAAGAGAGAAATAATGGCTTTACTTCTAAACAAATTACTTATACATTCTGCTGCCTCTGAGAAATAGTTATCGTACCAAGTCTTGGAACTGGCTCCGAGATTCCTTGCAGGAGTTGAAAGGCCTACCTTTCTTAATGCACTTCCAGCTGCAAGGCTGAAAAGGATCTAGAGCTCATTATTTGCTGAGGTTTTTTTTTGCCATGCCACAATAAAATAGCACATCAATGTTCTCTGGGCCCTAGGAAGTTTGATTAAATTGATTAGAATTTGTTCAGAGTTAAGACACTTGCAGGGCAGAGCTTTGTGAATAAACTGGAGTTTGCCAAATGTATACTTAGCTTTTACTCTAGTGAAAATGCTACATGGATTTAATAGCTTGCAATTTACAGGAATACTTTATCCAGAATTAGAGACCTATTAGGAATAGGATTTTCTCAATGGATCTTTTCTTTTAAAAAACATTTCACGTAGGACATATATCTGAGACTCTCGCCAACTGTGCCCATTAATGCTTTCCTGGCACTTTTGGCTAAAAATGGGTTGTTGGACCTCATACCTGGCTAATACTTGAGTTTGCACTGGCCATATTCCAGTTTGAGTAATTATGTTCTGCATGCCTAAATTCTCCCAGCAATTCCAATTAGATGTGGTATTGTTCTTCAGCACTAGTACTTATTAACCAGTTGTGTAGTGTTGCGCTGCTATTAAACAGCTACTGCACTTCATCCTGTGGGTAGGTGGAAGGATCTTGGCCTCACAATTAGTAAAGCATTTTCTTTCGAATGAAGGACTACATAAATATAAGTGTTATCATTCTTTCTCTTGGAAATATTAATGGCAAGGTGGTAGGTTTGTATTGAATGGGGTGAAGAGTTGAATTTAAAGCAACAATGCAACAAAGATCCCAGAGTTGAACTGGAGGATAAAGGGAGGGCTTAAAAATATTAAACAAAATCCAGGCCACCTTTTTTCATGGAACTTGTATAATGGACGCATTTCACATCTGAGTCATGGTGTCAATGGCTTTGTCGGTATTGTACGTGGGACTGAGAACAAATACTCTCCCTGTGTCAAAAGGGAAATTGTACCTGCATCTGGATGGAGTCCAAAATATGATCAGAGTTTAGATGAAATGTATAAGATGCTGTGTTTGTGCTTAGTGCACCAGGCAGCAGCCATCCTTATTCAGGCTGATCACATGTTCACGTTTGGGATTTACCACATCCTTGATCTTTTGAGATCATGTGAGTGCACTCTGAACTTAAGTCTGCATTGCAGAAGATAAGACCTGCTGCAGAACACACAATGCTTTCCACCCACTATTCATTTGGCCTCAAGACATCACACCTAAATTAAGTTAAAAAGGCTCAGCTTTGACTAAGAAGCATAAATAATGTTACAAGAGGCACCAGTAGTCCTCTGGGTCACTGAACAAGGGCAAATCATACAGTACATGTTCCCAAGCTGGGACTTATCCCTTGGGAATTGTGAGTAGGTGCAAGTTTCCTTCAAGTGCTATCTCATATCAGCTGTGTTGGCATGTTGCCCTTTAGGCCTATAAACCCTATCAGTTCCTGGGTAGTGATGAATGTTATTAGGGAAAAAAACTGTTTTTATGCCTCCAAAACAGATGCCATTCACTCTACCTCAAACAACCTCAGTAAGTCAAGGGATAATCAAGAGGCACATGTGAATATATTTAAATGCCATAGAAATGCTCTTAGTCTACAACAGGTGAACACAAAAAAGTGAAAGAGTTGGCTCTCTGGTCAGATGAAATGAAGACAGCCTTCAGAGTCTGTTTAGAGTAGTCAGGTTCATTCATGGACATAAATCTGGGGAAGGATCTCAGTGCAGCCACTTCACTAATTTTTTTGAAGAACAGGGTCTGTATATTTTTCTTTAAACAATTAAGACTCCAACACAAGTCCTTATTGAGAGCATGAGAATTGCCATTTACTGGGCCAGACCATAGGCGCCTCTTCTCAGCATCCCATGTCAAATGGTGGCAGAGTGAATGCTGAAAGGGAGAGTGAATAGGGTGTGATCAGGGTTTCCCCCCTGTTCCTCTCCCACATGCAGCCTCCCGCATATAGGCTAAGTACAAAAATTATGCATAAGCCAGTATAAGTGATCAGAAACCAGTCCAAACCTATAACAGAACAGAAGTTCAGTGCACACAGACTGGTTTAAAAATGGAGGAGCCTGGTTTAAGATAGGTTGGATGTAGTATCCTATTTAATCAGTTTAGGCTAGACCAGTATATCGAACTTCTGTTCAAGATCCCCTCCCAACTCGAGTTAGGTTGCAGTCCCCAGGCATCCCAGGTGGCATTGCAGCCCCAGCTTAACCGTTCCTCACAGGGTGAGCGGGCTAGTCTCAGCCTGCTCTCCTCTGCTGTGGCCAAGCCAGGCCAGCCCTCCCCTGAGCTGTCACAGAGTTGAGGCAATGAAGTCTCTGCTTCCCAGCCTTGCACCCTTCCTGTACTTGTCAGCTGAGTTGGGCAGTGGGGGGGGGGGAAGGGAGGTTGGGAATGGAGACCTGTGCTCTGCCCCTGCCTTGAGTTAGGGTTTGCACAGCTGGGGAGTCCAATGTGGTGCAGGCTTTGCCCCTGCTGCCCCTGCCTGGTTAGTCTGGCCAGCTGGGGTGGGGTCCACAGCTCTGCCCCCCCCTGTGAGTCACTGCCTCTCAGTGGCGGGGATGGGGGGAGATGGGGCCCCTGGCTCACCCCAAGCTGGGGTCTGCACAGCTGGGGGGGTGCATGCAGTTGGGGTGCTCTATTCCCCACCACCAGGCCAGGGGCAATAGAGAACTATGTGGCTACAAACCAAGCCATGGCTCCTATTTGCAGCTGTAGGGCAGTCGGCGGGGGGGGAGCAGATCCCCTGCCACATGGACCTGGCCCAGCAAGCCACCCCTGATTAGCCAGTGCTGCCCATCTCCCCAGCCTTGCACTCCCCTCATCAGTCTGCTGCCAGTTGCAACTTTGGGGGGTGGGGGGAGGGAGGGAAGAACAGAGACCCCTGCCACATGCCCCCCCGCCCTGATTCCACCTAACAAGCTGGGGGGGGGGGCTTGGGGGGG
>NW_005842163.1:1640756-1662027 GCF_000455745.1 Alligator sinensis | reverse complement strand
CCACCACTGACAGCAGACAGCTGAGGGGGGTGTGGGGCTGGGGAGATGGGCAGCACTGGCCATCAGGGGTGGCTGGCTGCTTGGCTGGGCTTGTTAGTTTTCAGCAACTTGCTGGGGGAGCGTGCTTGAGCGCCTCCAGCCTGTTGGCCTCTGCCAGTGCAGGCCACATCTGTGCTCCCACCCCCAAAGGGTGAACGTGGATTCTGTTCATTCCCACTAAATTTAGTGCAAATCCGCCTTGAGCTTTTTAACCTCTGTATCTGACCATAAGGTCCAGGAAGTTCTGATTCAGAGGCTGTGCCCCTGACTCATGCTACTGACTTGATGGTAATACATCAAAATCAGATTCTGATCATGGGGTCTCAATGCAACAGCAAAGGTCTCAATTGAGGTCTTTTCTTTTTTGTTTTTTTTTGTTTTTGCCTGTGTCATTTCAGCTTTGGCCTTTGCATGGACTCTAAGAAATCTGAAAGGAAGCTTGCTATTGAAATGTTTCCTAAATGCCACGGTTAATAATTAAAATGTTATGACTTGTTTTCATACTATTGGCAATGGTGAAGACTTGTCATTTGATGAAGGCTTAATGCAAAATTTGATCTGTTCTAATGTAAAACACAGCAGTCAGACTTTAGTTTTTAAATGTGATCTGCACAGAGCTCAGGCTCTGTTATGCCATTTGGCAAGCAGTGTGCAAAATACTGCTTATAAATGAAGTATTTGCAACTTAAAAGAAGTCTGTGCAGCCATCAAACAAAGCAAGGATTAATAAAAACTGTAAGACGCAGGCCAAGCTGTGTGCCTTCGGTTGTAACAAAGAGTTGAGCATGCTTGTCATTTTACAGGATCAGGCCCGTAACTAAAGGTGTAATAAAGAGGATATTTTGGGGCTGTAGAGAAAGTAAAATTTTATTTTACATTCTCAGCATCAGAAAATGAGTTCTTTCTATTTATAACTATATTTATTTGCCTGTGTCGTACCATCTGTTTGATTTCCAAGTTCACCATATTTAGATTAACTACAAGTTGGCCTTTGAAACAAAATAAGTTTTAAACTCTGGTGTGAAAATATATGAAGAAAGCTGAAATCACCATTCTCTCCTGGCATCAAATTCCACAGCTTTCAAATATAGGATGTTAGAATATTGGCTTTAACAAAGTGTACCTTGAAAAGTAAATTGAGATAATAATGGTGCACGTAAATTAATTTCTATATGCTGCAGCTATGAATTGTCAGAGGAACAAGAAGTTAAAGCAAGATGCCATCAGTAGGACAAATCTTAAATTACTTTTTTCATAATTTGCATAAGAATGAAAGACAATTATACCCCTCAGACTTTTTTTGAAAGCCCATATGATTCACCTTCAAAATAATGTATAATGCATATAGAGCAGGGGCCAGTAATTATTTCAGCTGGAGGGCTGCATAACAAGGTTTGGTGAGCTGTTGAGGGCCACAAGGTAGTCCTGCCCCTTGACAGGTGCCCTACTCCCTGGCCGCCATCTTGGGACCAGAAGTCCCACCCCTAACCCCTGACCTTTGCCACTGAAAGTCCCTCCCTTTGCTCCCCAAAAATACTCCTTTGGGGAGTGGGGGGTTGCCATCTTAGAACCAGAAAACAAAACAAATCATACACTAAAAGTCAAACACCTACTATAACATATTCTACTTTTATTACAAAAAAACTCTCATTATGATTTGTGTTTGTGTACTGTATATAAATGTAATAACTCAAGAATTCATTCTTAGTCTTTTACATTGTGTGGGTGTGTGTGGTTGGGGTGTGTGTGTAAGGTGGGGGTATGTGGGGGCATGGGGGTGTGCGTGGGGTGAGGTATGGGGGGTTGTGAGGGTGTGGCTGTGCGTGGGGGCAAAGGGTATGTTGGGGGGGTGGTGTTTGTGGTGTGTAGGAGTGTGGCTCTGGAACACACTGGTCTCTGGGACACATTGTCCTCTCTTATCCAATCAACGCAGGCAACACTGGAGGGATGGGGTGTGTGTATCTGTGCGTGTGGCATTTGTGGGGTGTGAGGAAGGGTGCAAGGGGTGTGGGGCCCCCCCACACTCCCTCCATGTCATAGCAGCAGGCAGGGGCACTGGCTTCTGGCTTTGGCCAGTACTGCATGTTGTTGTGAGGAGTTTAGCCGCCGCCGGGTAGTGTCTATTGCCAATGCTCCCCTCATGTAGGGCCCAGCAGGGAAGCCCCAGGTGCTGGAGCTAGCTGCTTTCCCCACTGCAGCCAACTCCAGTGCCTGGGGCTTCCCTCCTGGGCTCTGTGAGTGCAGGGAGCCTTGCTGATACAAACAGCTCAGGAGGGACAGTGCTTCTCGCAATGGTGGCTGGAGCCAGGCACCAGCACCCAGCAGTGTGCACCCCCCCACCTCCGGCTGCTGCTGCTGCCACCCCTGCTGCCTGCCAGGGTTGTACGTCATGCGGGGGGGAGTTCCCCACATCCCTCCCCTCCCTCACACTCTGCCCAGACAAGCTCCCCCCGACCAGCTGCTGGCTCCACGCTGCAGCCAGCCCCAGGCCCAGCCCCAAGCTCTGTGCTCCTGCCCAGCTGCAGCCCTGCCTCCGCCCTCTGCTTCCCTACCTGCTACCCAGAGGGAGCTGGACGCCAGGGAATCCTGCAGCAGCCGCCCTGTCCGGTGCTAGAGGGGCCAGGCCCTTCCGCCCACAAAAGTGGGAGCAAGGCATAATAGGACATGCTGGGGGCACGTGTAGGCACCTCACTCCCACCCTTGTGGGTGGAAAGGCTGGGAGGGGCACAATTCATTGTGGGGCTTCACCCCCACAAATGTTTAGGAAACATTTCAATTGCAAGCTTCCTTTCAGAAGCTTGTGGAGAATTGTGGAGAGAAAGGTGATTTCAGCTTTCTTCATCCATGGACCGGATGAAAGTGCCTGCTGGGCCAGATATGGTCTGTGGGCTGTATTTTTCCTGTCCCTGAGCCAGATCCTGCTAATTATTATATTTTGAGTCCTCATATTCCATTAGTTTAAAAACACGTGTGTGCAAGTTATATACATGGGTTGTCTGGATTGTCTTGTTAGCACGTACTACATTATTACAATATTTATAAGTAATGATGATGTTACATGTCATTATATTTAATGCAAATATTGCTCCCAAAAGTGAGTTTTTTATCATATTTTTACATACTTCGCTTTCATAACTGTAATGTCAAGATTTACTCCAAGTTTTGAAGCTCTAAAGAAGATCTAGCTTTTTTTTTTCTTTTATAAGCTAACAGTATCTTCTAAATGTCAACTTTTACAAGAGAAATTATTTGTCATAAACAGGGCTTTAAACAACTTAAGCATGCTGAATCCAATATGGCTCAGGCTTAGTGTTCTATTTAATTGGGACTTCTTTGCCCTGGTCTCCTACCTCTTCCCGAAACTATCATCAAAGATACCGACAAGGGGGAAAGCCTTAGTTTAGACCCACTGCTACCAGCTAGTGTCCTTTACCTAATTGTCTACAGAATAGGAAAAACTCCAATTGTTTCATTATGTGGACTCCATCACTCCCCCTTACTCTCACTGCCAGGCATGAAAAACATATAATGCAGCTAGCAATGGTTTTAGCTGGGAAACGCATCACCACCTCACCTTTTCTAGTACAAGAAGTATACAGGAAACACCAATTACAGTTAGATTTATTCCTCTACATGTGTTGGACACTTATGGCTGTACATACACTACAATATATTTGATGTCAAATTTAAATAGATACAGAATTATGTAAAGAATTGATTAAATAGGTCACAGTATACATATATGAACAAGACAGTGTAGGTAATTTATTTCAGATTTATCTTATCAAAAATTTTAGGCACTATTTGAATGCTGATGCAGATCCAGGGGGAGCTGGGCAGGGTCAGTTTGCCCCAAGTGGTACAACTTGTCTCACACCAAAGTGCATGTTCAGGCACGGGCACTGAGGCAAACATCTCTGGCACAAATTTGTGCTGCTCTTATCTGAGCGGCTGCAAGCACACATGCCTGCATGTGTGGATGCCCCCATGGTTTCTGTCCTGTCATGTCACAGCTCATGTGCAGCCCCTCTCCCCAATTAACTGGAGTAGGAACAAGAAAATATTTATGATATTGAGGTTTAGTGCTACAAAGACATACTCTTCAGGATTCAAACAATACCAGTGTTTTCCTCCAAGAATGAACTGTGTATCCACCACAAAATGCGGAAGGATAAACCCAAGAAAACACATCAGTTTTACAGATACAAAATGTGACTTCTCCTGGCCCACATAAACAGTTTTCTCTCTGGCACATAAGTGCTAGCTATGGTTCCAGTGACTTTTCCATAAATAAGAATGGATGAAGCTGGTCAGGTTATTCAATGGCTAAATTTTAGCCACTGTAGCTAATTTCTCCAATTATTACAAGTTTGCTTTACGTGACCAGATTTTTTTTAAGACAAACTCAAGCGGTTGGGCTGCTTACCAGGAGCTTTTTAAACAGAGATCCTCTTCGCGGATACGGATATGTACACATGCAATTATTTTCAAGAACAGGCACTGCCTAATCATGAAGAGAGGTGACAGAGATGAACAGAGGAAACTTAAATTCAAATTCTTCACCTCGGAGTTGCTGGGTGGCAATAGAGTTCAAATGATAGAACCCAGTATAGGAGAAGGAGGGCGCGTGTCTTGTGTTCACAAAACAGTTTGAGAGAGCAATTTAATTGCTTCTCCTGCAAGATAACTGGGCAAAGAGAGCCATTTAAAATTCCCAGTTGGTTCTTTCTGCACGGTGTAGGCCATATGCACTTCCACCACCAGCCACCCCATCCTACCCCAGCACGCACGGTATAGCAATGCAGAAATCAAGCTCTCTGCACTCGCGCTCCCTGCTCTCACCAGGTTTGCCCCAGGCACCAGCTCTACTTGTTATGCCACTGCCTGTTGTATGGACAGGACCTGAGCGATATTTAATCAGGTTAAAACCTTGGAAATTATTCCACAAGTTGCTGTGTGAGGCAACCTCTGAGCAGTAAAGTCTCTAGATTAATTGAAAGGGGGGAAAAAGATGAACAAAGAAAGAAATACTTACTATACTGAAGACCAATGTTCCTATTGAGGCATAGACAATTTGCAGGCACGGGGGGAGGGGGGAAGAAAGAGGGTCCTTAAGTGACTTCAGTTACATCTAGATTCATGCAGATTGGTTACGTAAAACTAACTCTTTATCATCATGCTACCACAAGTTCTGTTCTGTTCAAGAAACTTAAAGACCTACTGCTGTTGCACAGACAGAATGATCCAATTTTATCCCTGTTAAATTTGAATGAAGTCAGTAGAGTTTCATCCAAGTGTTTGGCTCTGTGTTTTGATACAGCATTGGGAGAGGGAAGAGAGGCATTTTGTAGCAAAGCCTGACAGGAGAAGTAGGATAAGGGAATAGATAGTGAAGGCTTTTTTCAGAGAAACCCAAAGCCACTTAGATAAAACCAGTAGAGGCAGGGAGCAATATGTTAGCTTGTCTGAAGGCAAGCTGGAACTAAAATACAGAGACTATTTAAAGGTAAGGCAAAGTAACTGGATATGGAATCCAAAAGAAAGCAGAGGTACTGTAAGCTTTCATAAGAGACTAAGTGAAGTATACTCAGGAATGACTTATGTATGATGGCACAAAGAATACCAAAGAGCATCCGCATCAGGACCACAACCAGGAGGATTCCTGTTGCTAGGGTAAAGTCCCACTGAAGATAAAAAGGAAATTCAGACTCAGTTGGTTAGATCTGACTGTCACCACTTGCCCTGCACAGCATGTCATGTGGGTAAGCAGAACTGCCACTTGTCCAAGTGCCCAGAGCCAGGAGAAAGGACAGGTTGCTACTTCTAGATAGGGATTCCCTGCCTAAGCGTAATACTGAAAAAGTCCTTTGTCTGAGTATTTAGGGCTGGAATCACAGTGAGACCTGCAAACTAGGGGTGTGTGAAATGGGCCGTATTCGATTCGGATCTGGATTCAGCCTGAATTGGGAACAGTGTTTCAATTGGTTGATTCAGATCACTGTCCCTGATTTGATTCAGCTGAATCCGAATCTGAAGATTTGATGCTGATTCGGACACAGACACAGCTTTAAATGTTTTTTCTATGTACCTCGAGGTACCAGGCACGGCTCGTGAATGCTGCGATCCTGGGGCGGATGGAGCATCCTACAGGAGTGCAGTGCCCCCCCCACACCCCCTCGGTGCTCAGCAGCTAATCCAGAAGTGGACCAGAAGTACTTCCAGTCCACTTCTGGGTCTGTCAGGGAGCGTGCTGCCCCCCGCCACCCCCATGACCTCCTGGCTCAGCGATTGGCTGTGGGGGGACCCAGGGTGCCCCTCCAGACCCAGGAGGCACCAGTCGCTGAGCTGGGGGGGCACAGGGTGGGCCTCCGCGTGCTCCCTGGCAGACTCGAAAGTGGACCAGAAGTGCTTCTGGTCCACTTTCAGGTCTGCTGCCGAGCATACTGGGGAGCTCCCCACGCTCCTGTGGGATGGTCCAACCGCCCCACCATTGCAGCATTCATGAGCTGCCTGGTACCTTGAGGTATATAGAAAAAACATTTAAAGCTGTGTCTCCATCCAAATTGCCGAATCTTTCCGGTTCTGATTCGATTCAGAGAGATTAAAGGGTCTCCTGATTCAATTCAGATTGGGCCGACTCTCCACTGAATCAAATCAGGGACCGAAGCTTCGCACAGCCCTGTTGCAAACCTCATGCCACTTTAGAAAACCACCAAGAATGTCAAAACCCCTCTCTTATGGCTTTAGGCAGCTACATTTCTACCAGTGGGCACATTCATAGGCATCTAAGTCCCAGCACCACTGAGGTTCTCATCATTTAGCTTATGCCTGAACCCTGGTGTGGTTTTTAAAATAAAGGAAAAATCCACCAGTGACCCCGGTGAAGTAAGGACAGGGTGCCTGGTGATTTATCAATCACCAGTCTCCCAAGAGTGCCACTACAATGGACTGAGTAGGGGCAAGCATTGCCACATTTAACACGTCAACTTCAATCAGTCATATGTACACAAAGGCTAAGTTACTGAAGGTGCTTTGCCATTTGATCTGAAATCTTAATTGATTGAAATAATTTCCTGTAAGTGTTTTAACAGCAGTCACAACAGAGCAATTGCCATGAGGAGCCAGCATTTATTAGTTGCCACAGTAGCTTCCAATTAAGCCATGAGGGCATGCTTTAAAAAACAGCCCCATGCAATTTAGTGACAGGGTATTAAATTAGCGTAACTTAGTGATGGGATATTAATGAAAACTTACTTTTGTCTGCGGAGCAAATACAGACAGGCCTAAAGTCACAAATGTTGTTGCACCAATGGCCCACATCACTGCATCTGCATGGAATAGGCTAAAACCCAAAATATCAGGGAACTACAATCAAGGTAGTACCATCAGTTCAAATACTGGTTCAAGACTTACGCTGAAATATTGATGCAAGCATTAGACCTTTGAGGACTGTCTATAAATGAAGCAGAAATAATAAGTTGCAAGAAGGAAAAATGTTTGGCAGACATTACCAGCACTGGGATGAGGATGTGTTCCTCCCACCAGGGGATGAGGAAGTTCACAACCTTGCTGAAAGTTTATGTAGATCTGCAAAGCAAAATGGTCACAATGGCATCAGATGACATGTGCTTCCAATTAAAACAGGACCCTTTGGTGTCTGCAGATGAGACAGGGGCACATCCAATTCAGATGGCCTCAGGGCAGTGAAATACAGAAAGGCAGAACTGCATTTGAAGTGTCACTGCTCTGTCTGTGTCTGTCGCTCTACCTCTGTCTGCAGTTTGTGTAGACGCAAAGCAACTTCTAAGAAAATACAGCGAAATTAATTGTGCTTTTACAATGCTTGCACATGGCCCCACTTTCAGATGAACACAGGGGTGTACACCACCACCTCTCTCCAGCATTGTGGCTTGTCTATTTAGATTAGAATCCCGTCAAGCCCGGGACTGACTATGGAGACTATCATACCTAGTGTAAGGCGCCCCAAATCGGCTACTGCAATAGAAATAACACACGTGAGTACAAATGGAGCAGCCATAGACAATAAGAGAGCTGCATTCATTCTAGCAAGGGACTTACAAATATTGCCAATAAAATGAAGTTCAGTGGAAATTTTTGTAGGCATTATCACAGCAGCTAAGAACAACTGCCAAAATAAAGATCGCTGGGCTAAAGGGTGGAAAGAACTTGTGTCAAACAGTTTAAATGTGACATTTAAACTTACCTAACATTCACAATGGAACATTTATGTAGTGCACGTCAGTGTAAGACAGAGATGATATATAAAGAACAATCTTTCTTAACAGCCAAGTGCCATGTACTCACAACAGAGGGTAGGAAAACCAGGAATTCATCAACACCCATGCTTTAAGTCGCCTCCTAATCCACGACAAAAGGGAAACAGAGTTTGAGACAAAGTCCTGGGTGACTAGATTTTCTAGGCCTGTCGCTAATAAAGCTGTCTCCCTGGCCTTGTTTCACAATTTGGATTGGGGGTGTTTTACAAATGAAAAGAAACCTGAAAATGAGATGTGATGCAAAAGGGAAACTTAACTTTTCATCGTACCTAAAAATAGTTGAGAAGCCTGCTGCAACCTCAGCTTTAAACCAGAGGCCTCCCACACCACCAGCAGGCATTCCTCTTGCTTGAAGTAGGAGATTAATTCCCTCTGCTCCGTTCACTCCTCCAGAGCTGTAGGCATGGCCCAGACACACACAACTTGAAGCAGCCAGGACAGGCAGAGCAGGCAGTACCGCCAACCAGGCTGGTAAACTCCTGCCATTGTCAGACATCAGTTGCTTTATTCAAAAACAGACGAACAAAAAAACCCCCCTTTGCTAAATTAGCGTTCAAGCTGTGCAAGTATGTGCCAGGTGTTGACCTCAGGACTTTTTACTTCAGCCAAAACATTTCAGAGACTCCAGCTACCTGTTCTTTGAAAGGCTCAGGCATCCTCATGCTGTAAGGCAGGGATTTGAAATTTGGCACGAGGTGGCCTTCACTTCAAGGATCGGCCTTCTGCCATCCTCATGGAATTACTTGGCTAAATTTGCACGGTGTAACACTGAAAAAATATACCATTCAGGCATGTTCAGTAAAGACATGCTAGGGCTTAGGGGGCCGCGGTTCTCAGCTGGGGTGCCATAAGATGCCCCATAGGCACCATGCCTGTCGCTGCCACAGCTAGGGAGAAATCCCCGAAATGTAGGGCTGCAGCACACATGCGCTCCTCCTGTAGTAGACTTTGCTGATAAGCCTGAAGCCCACAGGAGAGCTCATGTATGCTCCAGCCCTTACTGGCTCCCCAGCAAGAGGAGCGTCCACACATGCAGCAGGCACATGGGACAGTTGTACCTGGCCACAGTACCTGGTATAGAAGCACTAAGGCAAATTGATTACAACAGTCATTCACAACTGGGATTGCTGCCACATTAAAAAAAAGTGGTGGAGGGTGCCCTGACTCTAAAAAGATTGGGAGCCACTGGCTTAAGTAATGCTCCATGCTCACTGAGCATCCTCTATCCCGTCACCTTTCCTATGTACGACAGGAATTCGTGCACTCTCGCCAGCCTGGAGAGTCGGGCTTTCCCTGTCATAGCTGTTCTTGGCTGGGTAGCACTGGACAGTGGAGCTAGGACTCTCTCCTGCATTTTAATGATGCTTCCCAGCTGCTCAGTGGAGGAGACAACTGTGTAATTTGAACTCACGTGTAACAAAAGAACCACATGGGCGGTAAGAGAGAGGAGTTGATTTGCAAAAGAAGTCTGGAAAGACTGAGACTAGAGGCAGGAAGGGAAGGATTGAGAAATGTTGCTTGGGAAAAGCTGGGTAAGGAATTTGTAAGAAGCAGCTGAGAGGAGCAGAAGACAGATCAGAGCAGAGAAAAGAATCGAATTGGTGAAAAGTAGTCTGAAAAGGGAGATGAACTGGGCAAGGAGGAGGGCTCTTGGCAGAATTTATTAGCCAATTCTATAGCATATCTGTGATTGCTTTGAACTGAATCACAGTTGTGGCTGGACCACCCCCCCCCCCCCCCCCACACACACAAAAGCACCACAAAACACTTACCAGTAAATAAAAAGCATGCAGATTATACCAGCAGTTACAGCCAACTGAACAGTCAAGATGAGATGCACTTTCCTGACGAAAGCTGGAAAATAATGCAGATATTTTTTCAACGTAGATGGCGTCAGTAAATTTGTGCTCAACAGCATTCCGTTTTAAACTAGCATGGATGAAGCAATTTAGATGATATCCATAGCATTAAAACACACACACACACACACACACACACACACACACACACACACACACACAGTTTACTAAAGGATTGATACATGAGAGGGAGGGAGAAATACGAATGAACTAGAGACAGCATTTACTAGCCCGCAAGAAGAATGTATTGACGCATACTTGAAGCTACAGAAAGTCCCTTTGAAGCCAAAATTCTGATTTTTTTTTTTTTTTTTTTTTGGTGTGAAGTTTTTTGTATTTTTTCAAAAAGACATTAGGCGTTGTAGTGTCAGATGCGCCACTTTTGCCAACAGGCAGTTGCTGAAGAATGTGTAGATATGATTGTGTCCATACTCAGCACCACTGTGAGGGTACAGCCCCATTTTTCAGTTGGCAGAGCAACGCCAGCTCCCACACAGAAAGCTGTTGGGCAAGGGTGAAAAACCTACAGAAGCTGCAGGTAAGCCTAACCATGTCTACTACCGATTGCCATAGCCCTTTAACAGCAATGCCTTCTCATACTGCAGGGGGGAGCCAACCTTAGGCATGGGTACCACAAGTGGCAGAGATGGTCTCTGTGTGGCATGCAGCAGAATAGGGAGGGGGCAGGCAGTGCAGCAGCAGACAGGCCAGGAAGCAGAAGGCAGAAGAGGAAATCAGGCAGGGAACACAAGGGCACACCTGCCAAAAATGCCATAAGGTCTTCCACGGTTGGCCAGCACAGCTGTAGAGTAGAGCTACGTGGATCTGTGTGGTTCGACTGAGCTGTGAGCGTGCAGGTTTCTTGCAGTGGCTTGTTGCTGTCAGCAGAACTTCTGGTAGTAGATGCAGCCTAATGTAGGCAAGGCCTTAAAAGAAATAAGACCTGGCTCCAAAATTGAATCTGGGTACTATGTTCATGGGACGTCCTCCGTCACAAGGAAGGGCTGGAACCCAAATCAGTCCATGCTGTGTGTAAATGCAGCTAAAAGCAAATATTAAATGTCAGCAAGCATGAAATAAGTATCCAAATTCCACCATCTGTCAGGAAATACTAAGTCCTCTGGGAACAAAACGTGTCTTTATATCCATAGCAAGTTAAGTAAATGGTAAGAGGGGAACTGCACCACAGATCACTTCGAACATACCCCTGAGAAGATGTTTGTACAGTCCCACAGAGCCATGGATTTTCTATTGAGCTGCAAAGCTCAGAAGCATCCGAGAGCACAACTCATAATGGGATTATGCAGTAATATTTTGCAGCATTTTTGCTTGTATATTAAGAGTTCAGTGGTGCTAAAAAAATCCATGTTGGCTTTGCCAAAATAGCTCTCGCAATCAATTCACACTGATAATGTTAACTTTACCTCAAGCCCATACCTACCAATCGTCTATACCATGAACCCCTTAACTGGACTCAGGGATAGTCCAGCCCACCTCTGGAAACTTTGCTGAATTTCTCAACTGGAGGTTGACCCTACAGCCACTCACTTCCTAGTCCACTTCTATTTGCGTTGTGTTTGGCGCATGAAGTCTGTACTTCTCTTCCTAACTGCTGACTCTTCTACAGCTTTCTCTCCCCCCCGTTCAGGAAATGGAGACAAGTAGCCTACAAATCTGTTCCTAGAAGGGCTCCCCAAGAGTATTTGGGACACATGTTAATGGCATGCTCAAAAATTACAATGTGGACAAGATAGGCGTAGGCAACTTGTGATTTGAGCTGGTTGAGGGCAACCCTTAAAGCTGACCCTCAGTATTATATAGACAGAATACAGGGACCTGGTTTGGGATTTGTTGAGACTTTCAGCATAAAGACAGCACTGGGATTTGAAAGAGTAAATGGCTCCAAAATCAAGATTTTAAAACGTCATATACTCTATCAATCAAGTGGCCATCTTTCAAGTTGTGCTACAGAGCCTGAACACCCACAACTCCCCATGATGTCTTAACTTATCAGAAAATCCCCAAAGTGTATTGTTTAATGATACAGATGCTCTGCAGTACTTTGGACACATACAATGGTTTCCAATAGAGAAAACCACAACTCACAAACAGTAATTTACAGTGAAAATAAGAGAGGGAACCCTGGTCAACTTTTAATTTACGTTATCTTGCACCAGCAAGCATGCTGCACTGTTTGCTGGAGACTTGTGAGATTCCACTATGGTACCAGCTGCATAGAAGATACTTTAGCAAGGTCATGGGCTAGTTTTTAGAGCTGCCTATGTTTAATGTCTCCAATAAGGACAATTACATCAAGCGTGTCTTAAAAAGTAAGTACCCTTTGGATCAGTTCCCTCCTGTGCCCCCTTAGCATAGCTGCTTCTCAGAATGGAGCCCAGGTCAGAAATTCACCTTGGCGGATAGCCTTGGTGGAGAATTGGCTGGACTCTTCCATAGGACTCTGATATGCAGGGGGCTTGTCGTGGACGGCAGCCAGACAAGCATTTGTCGTTCCTTCTCCAGCTGCTTGATGCTGGCAGGCAGAAGGTGGCAGATCAAGATTCTCCACATTCAAAAACATAAGGCGGAGGGTCTGCCAGTGGACTCTGGACCCAGTATTGGACTGGTGGAACCCCCCTGCCCTGATACTGGCTCTTATTGTATGGGAGCTCTCCTCCAGCTCCAGGATAATTTGCTGATTTGTTTCTCTCCATCTTCAGATAACACTTTTTTTTTTCTGTCAAACTAACTGAAACAAGATAAGTTAGTAGCATTGTATCTACAGACAGGATACTTTAACCTGAATCAGTGACACCCCCTCTTCTCCAAAATACACACACATACCATTCGTCCGTTAACTTAACAGGACCGTGCATCAAAACACTTCACCCTTGTAAATAAAGTAACTATGCATGTTTTCTATTAAAAGAAAAATACATGTTCCTATCCATAGTGGCAATTAGACAGCTATTAACATTGTCAAATTAAGGCCTATTATTAACTTACTGTTATTTCTCCCCCAGAGTACAGACCATTGAGGCTTTCTTTGTATGCGAGGACAAGCAAGACTGAGCTACTGTCAGATGTAAGAAACTGCCTTATACCAAACTATTGATCAGTTTTTGTCACACGTGACTTCTTTGTCAGAGTTAAGAAATTATTGACTTGGCAGGAAGTAAAGCTAGACAAAGAAGAAGAGCTTCTGTCCCCTTTGGCTAGGGACAGACATTACACATAAACCAGTTTAAGTGATCAGAAACTGGCTTAAACCTGTAACAGAACAGAAGTTCAGTGCACCTAAACCAGTTTCAAAATGGCTGAAACCGGTTTAAGATAAACCTGGTTGAACGTAGTATCCGACTTAACTGAGTTGCATCAAATCAGCTTATGCAATGTATGTCCCAGAACCTTTCCTGGTTCAAGTTAAACCAGAGTCCTCCAGCATCCCAGATGCTTTGCAGCTGGGCTGGGCTGGGTTGTGCTCTCTACTCCAGAGAACAGGCTGGCCCTGCCTCTCTCCTCTCTAGCCAGAGCTCTGGAGGAGACTGAAGGCACAGTAGGGTCTGCCTGGCATCTCTCGCTGCTGCTCGCTGCCACCTCCCACAGCACGGACCCCAGCCCCATGGACCCTAGGCATGTGGTATGCTAGCTAATGCTGAGAGGTGTCTGTGTAAGGCAGGCAGGACAGTGTCCTCATAGGACTTTTTGGAGCTAATGAGCAGGGCAGCTGGTAATGTCCCTCCATTCCTTCCTTGGTAAAAGCTGTTTAAGAAGAGCTTGAACTAATCAGCGAGACTTTGTTTTGCTGATGGGCTGATAACACAGTGGTTTGCTGATGGTTTGCAGCCCTGCAACATTTGCAGACAGGTTTCCAGACAGTGAGAGGAAGATTAAAAAGCTCTGTATCATCAACAGGTGCATGCACTGCACACCTGTCTCTTGCTTCAGAGTGCTAGCCTGGGGCTGGGGTGTGGCAGCACTCCCACCCCTTGAGCAGCAAGGGGAAGGTGGTGGTGAGCTTGAGATGGTGCAGGCAGGGTGGGGGTTGAAAACCCCTGGCTTAGAGCTTGCAGCCTGCTCTAGAGAGCACTGAAGTCCCAGATCCTGGGAGAGTGCTCTAATTGCCAAACTACTGGATCAAGTCGGGAGGATGCCCAGCAGCACAGCCTCCTTTGCTCTGTGCAGAGATGTATTTGGCAGGTGTATTCCGAGAACACCACCAAGATCAGAAACTGAAATTGAGACAGGCAAAAGAGACTGTTGATCTTGTTGAGGTACAGGTGTAAGACAGGTGCCAACCCACCCAGCACTATCCAGACTAAGATGCTTCTGAGCATGCCCAGGAATGGAAAATTCAGCCCTGAGGAACTTTACCATTGGAAACCTTGGTGTCTACAACCTCAGACGTTCCAGTTCTAGCTGAATACAGTGCAGGCGGGGTGCTACTGGGCAGGTGCTGTCCAGGGGGCCACACTGCTGCAGAGGGAAGGCCCAGGGACCCCCACAGCTCAGGGACTGCTTGGCCTGCTGGCAGCTCACCCCCTGTCTGCAGGAGAGGCAGGTAGGCTCCAGTGGCCTGTTTGCCATCCCCGCTGCCTTACCGCTGCCTAGGATCCCATGGGAATGAGCTGGCTTGCCCCTGGGGCAGTGTGGCAAGGCAGCAGGAGGGCAGCTGGGTGTGCTGGTGGCAGGAGAAGGCAGCGGGGATAGTGCACAGGGTGCTGAAATCCCGCCAAGCCCGAGCTTCCCTGAGCATGTCTGGGATTCCAGCGCCCCGTGCACTGTTGCACTTTGTTGCATGGCAAGCTAAAATACTTCAGATGGGTTTTATCTTGCTATGTAACAGGGTCGTTTAATGCAAAATACTCCACCAAACATGTACATTGTTATGAAATTTAAGTGAAATATGCTGTCAGAGATGTAAATGGTGACACCATTAAAACAGTGCAAAAGGGTTATTAAGCTGCCTTAAAGGCCAATTTTGAGACATGTATAAGGCCCTTACAGCTTCCCACCGTCTTCCAAGCTAAATAATAGAACAACTTTAGCAGTAGGTTTCTGGGTCTCCCATTTGGTAGGTCATAAAACAACCATAATAAGTACCTCTTAATTTATAGGTGCCGTTGGTATGCCTGGGGGCCTCTGGAAAAAAGAGTTGATTGTCCTTGTTTGGCTCTTGGCACAAAGTCTAGATCACAAAAACGAAACATCACCTTTTACATTATGTTATCAACCCACTTCCTCCCACTCTGTAGACAGTCTAAACAGGAAAGACAGTGACTGAATATGCATGAGACAAAACCAGCCTGCCAAATTAGGAATGAGACATACTGAAGTGTAGCAGTTTCTGCTGCCTGTAAATCTCTTCTATAAATAAATAGTATTTCACCGCCCCCCCAGAACAGAATCAGAGTCTGATACTTCAACCTGTACAGAATTCACTTGATATGTTTTTATCACAACATCATGCCAGTGTGAGATTCACAGTCCATTGTTCCACTGTGGAAATGGTAGTTAATGTTTCACTACATTAATGTACAGTACAGGTACATGAGCTGTCCCTCTGGAGTTGTACTTTGATCTGTCAGCTAAAACTCTTCCTACTTAGCAATAAAGCTGCTTTATCTTTTAACATAACAAAGTTACAGTTCAATAACATTAATCAAAATTAATTTAAACTGTCAAATGAAAATAAGAATACTTTTTTGGATATACTTCTTACTAAAAATCACAAGGTGTAATTACAACAGAATTTTTTCCAGAAACAAGAAGCAAATCTGGTTAAGCTTCTATACGTCTTTAAGACAGAGAAATGCCGCCTATGTGACCAGAGAGGAAAATGGCTTTGCAGCAGGGTTTTGGAGACACTGCAAGATGGAGAGGTTAGAAGTGAATGGAGAAGACACAGAGAAAATTATGACGATGATGGTAAGAAATTACCAAAAATATATGAGCATTAAACCCCCGACTACAGTAGCTTAATTTCTTATAAGCACTATTTAACATTGTGATGTTCACAGAATCAAAGTCTTAACAGGCTATATTAATTACCTAAGAAATGGTTGCCCTTCCCCATTCGTTTCTATGATGACAGGAAGACGGTGATATAGAGAAAAGTAACGAGCATAAAAATCATAGACTCATAGGGTATGGAGGGATCTCAATGGTCACCCATTATAGCCTCCTGTTAAACATAGAGATGCTACACCTAAATCATCCGTGTCCAGTGCTTATTCAACCTCTTCTTGAGAACTTCTATAAAGGAGATTTCATAACTTCCCTGGGCAGCATGTTCCAGTATCTCACTGTCCTAACAGTAAGGAAATTCTTCTTGCTATCTAATTAAATCTACTTCATTGCAATTTGCATCTATTGCTTTGAGTCCTGTCCTGTGCAGCAGGGGCTAACAGTTGTTTTCTCTTTGCCTTATGGCAGCCTTTCAAATAGTTGAAGACTTTTATCATGCCCCCTCTTTTCTTCAAGATAAACAAGTCTAGTTCTTTCAACTATCCCTTGTACTCTGACTTGCCTTTCAAGCCCTTTATCAAGATACCGATATTTCATTTTGCCATGTTAAGAGGACCTTTAATGACAGGAGATGATTTCTAGCTTCCTCACCACTGGAAATGGTGGCAGCCATGGATGATGATTCATGGCAGGTCAGCACAGCAGGGTGATATCAACCATGCAAATCCTAAAGTTTGCAGTTTTTGATGCAGGTGAAGCCAAGAGCAGGGCCCCTTGCATTTCTTCTGAATAGCAATACATGTTTCCTAAAAGTACATGGAAGAATGGGCACAGATGCCTATGAAATACAAGGATATTAACAGGATGCTGAGGAGTTGCAGATGAGTTGTTGAAAGGTTATATGTGAAGCCAAATTAGCAAAACAAGAAACATTTACTAGACTAGCCTTTGAATGGTGTCTGCCATTGAGCTCCATTTCAGATTAAACCATGGGTATGACCCTGCTCCCATCTTACTTCTGTGTTACTGACTTTGAAATGGGTTTCCTCTGCTGCAGTATGATCACTAGATGATGCTTACCTGATCTTCCCTGTTACCATCTTAATACATGTGATTACCACAGTCCCCGAACTACTTACAAGTAACCACTTGTCACAGCAACAGGAGTTTCTAGCTTCCTGAAATCCAAGGGAATGAATAATTTTGGCAGTGGTCCATGCTGACCGCAGGCCCCACTAACATAAAGGAAAATGACTCTGCTTCCCAAATACCTCTTCTCCTCAAATCCCTCTGCCTGACCTCAGCTGGAAGACCTGGACTTCAGGTTGCTCACCTTAGTAGTTGCTGCTAACCTGTGTAGATTGTGTTGTATCCTATTTGCTTACTACGTTTCATCAATCCTGGGTCTGGGCTCTGGGTCTGGTTTTTGGTATGAAATTAAGCAGAAATGTTGCGGGGTCTGATGAGGCCCGGTAGTTCTCTCACTGGGCGGCATGTATTGTGTTTCATTCAGGTCACACCTGTCTGTCTTTTAGCTTTCTGTCCCAGTTCGCTTGCTGGGTTACCTGACCTTCATGGTAAGGAAGATGGGCAAAGAAAGTTGCTGAGACTCCCTCCCCTCCATTCCCTGCCAGTAAGTTCACTCCATTCCCACTTCAGAGAGAGAATCCAATGTCAGATCATCGGAAGAAGTAGGGTTTGAGCAGCCGGTAGGGAAAAGCTTAAGTCTCAGCTACTGACGAGAGTCATTAGAAATTGTTCCTCATACCTTGGCCCTCCCTGCCTCCTACTTGGAGAAAGGATGTGGAAATTACTGCTCCTGGGCTTGGGAGGACAGAAGCTTATAGATTCATAGATGCCAGGGTCGGAAGGGACCTCAACAGATCATCGAGCCTGACCCCCTGCCTAGGCAGGAAAGAGTACTGGAGTCAGATGACCCCAGTCAGATGCTCAGTGACCCCCAGCCAGATGCCTGTCCAGCCTTCTCTTAAAGACCCCCAAGAGAGGGGAGAGCACCACCTCCCTTGGAAGCCCATTCCAAATTTTGGCCACCCTTACCGTGAAGAAGTTTTTCCTGATATCCAGCCTAAATCTGCTGTCAGCTTGTGACCATTGTTCCTTGTTACCCCAAGAGGCGCCCTGGTGAACAGAGCATCTCTGATCCCTTGCTACGTCCCCTAATGAATTTGTAGGCGGCTACAAGATGACCTCTCAGCCTTCTCTTGCAGAGGCTGAAGAGGTCCAGGTCCCCCAGTCTCTCCTCATAGGGCTTGTCCTGTAAGTCCTTAACCATACTAGCGGCCTCCTCTGGACCCTCTTGAGTCTATCAACATCCTTCTTGAAGTGCAGCAACTAAAACTGGATGCAATACTTCAACTGCAGTCTGAGAAATGCTGCATGGAGGGGAAACATTACCCCCTTGGATCTATTCGTCGTGCATCTGCTGACGCGTGAAAAAGTGCGGTTAGCTTTGCTGAGGATTTCGTCACACTGATGACTCGTGTTCATCTTGGAGTCCGCTATAACTCCAAGATCCCTGTGGGTATAGGAACCTGATGGGCCAGGAGAAAATAGGAGGACTTACAGGGAACAGGAGAAAAATCAAAGAGTTATTGTATGTTTGCCACTGACTGGATTTGGAGGGAATTTGGTGGTGGGGAAAAAACTTTGCAGTCACCTATACGTTTCATGCAGAATCTTTCTTGGACTTTTGGTGAAACTTGGAAGTGGGTCTGGCCCTGGGTTACATTCACTTTCTCAGCTCCTTCATGCTAACTGATTACTCTGTTGTCTTTCCCTCTTTCAACAGTGACTGTCAGTTCCTTTATTGTTCACTAGGAATATCTGTGGCCATGGCATTGGTACTGCACCATCACTTAGTACTTGCATACCCAAGTACTAAATGACTGCGCAGTAACTGGCATTACTGTGCAGTAGCATTCCTTCATGGCTTCCTGGTGACGCTGACTGCGCGGTAGCTCATTACTACTGTGCAATCGCGTCACGGTTCATGCTACGCAATGTTACTGCGCAACAGTAATGAGCTTGTGCGCAGTAAGTATCTCGTGCAGATGCAGCCTGTGTTTCTCTTCAGCTGTTTGCTTGATGCTCTTTCAATTCCTGCCAACCACATCCCAAAAGAACAGGCTCCCTGGGCGCACTTATATTCTGACTCTCTCCAGCATGGGTCCTTCTCCGTCTGAGAGGTCAGGTGCCTAATGTGAACGACAGGACACTTTAGGTAGCCAACCTTTGAAAATGTTACCTTTCCCTTCCTTCTGCCTCAATTTTGCCTCTGCACATTGGATATAGTATTATGTCTCTCACAGATATGCAGAAGGCTTTGTGCTCTTTAGGTAAAAGTTGCCAAGTTTTCATATTTATCTTTAAAAGTGTGCCTTATTTCTGGAGAAGACTATGAAGAATAAGTCAACACAAGTGTTCTGCTGTATTTGAAATTACAGCACAGGTCAAAAGGATTTCTGCTGTATAAATTACATATTTTCAAGCTAAATCTTTATAACAAATTCTGCCATAGAGGGGAAAACAACTAGATTAAGGACTCTGTGTTGTATCCCAGATCAATGGGAGCCTGGAATTAATACACTAAAACTCAGTATTAATTTAAAGCGCTGCCAGCTTTATTGAATAGACTCAAACAGACTGAAATCAGTAACGCACTCCCAAATATCCTGTCCCAGCATGCTAGGGGTGTCATGTAAAACCTGGAGTGGATTATTCAGGGGTCTTCTTCCAAAGTTCAGGTTACGAGGATGAAGAGGGTCTCTTCAGGACATTTTCTTTTGCTGACATTCAAAGTATATTGATTTGGGGCTTGTGCTCTCAATTCTTAGGATGGTGGACCAGTGACACTAAATCTTGCGCTCGCTGCCCAAATGATTCTTGGTCATTAGCAGGTACTGTGCAACAATTGCTAGGAAACAGGGTTAATTCAGGTTTTTGCCTGTAGTGACTCCTGGGCTCTCTTCCAGACTGCACTATTAACTTATTGGACAATCATTTAACTTTTTTCTGCCTCCTTTTCTTATCTGTAAAATGGGGATACAAATACTTTTCTGTTTCACTGGGAATTGGGAAGTGTAAACCAGGAAAGTCTGTAAAGTTCTTCAGTGCTATGCAGGAGAAGTATATTCACATAGAAGAGATGCTTTTTACAGCACCGTTCTTGGTGTGCAGCCCCAAACTGCTGTCACCAAGTCTCACCATATATTGTGAAGTTATAGCCCCATGCTCCCCCATCACAATCCCCCACACAACAGTAATCTGTTCCTAGGGACTGTCAGAAGAATTGTCCTAGGATAATGATCTAGGAGCACAGACCATTGCACTGGCAGCGCAGTAACCTCATATAGTTTTTACTGACATTAGCTTGTGCTTATCCGTGTCACCTCATCTTACCCTCTGCATCAAGAAGGCAGTCCTGCCACAGTAAATAGCAACAGAGGCAAAAGCACGAACTACTTGAACATCACAAGTTCATAAACCAATGCTAAGCTTCTTGCAGATTCAGCAAAAAGGGAGAAGCAAAATGTCCAGGGCAGAGACACAATGTGGCCAAATGAACTTGGCACTGACAGGGCATCAGAAGCCAAGAATTTTATTCCTGGCTTTGTCATTGATTTTCTGTGTTCTTGGACAAGTTCGGTGTCTCCATTTCCCCACAAGTAAAAAGGAATACAGTTACTCATCCTTGTAAAGAGCTTTGAGATCTATTGATTGTAGGTGCTAATGATTACTATAATAATTTACTGTTTCATTCCAATTGTTTGAGGTAATAGATAACCTTGTAAGAATTCAAGACTGTCAATAATTTTTGCTCATAAAAACCATGAATTTTTCATTGCTGCCAATTATGAGCAACTGTTTAAAAAAAGGATTGTTTCCTGTTCTTTGGCCTTCTGTGGTAGCTGCAGTCTATCGCCTTGATCTCTGCCTAAAGAACCAGTGCAAGAAACAAGGGTTTTAGGCCTGTGCGAAGCGGCTAGTATTCGCTTTGGATTTGGATTCGGATGATTTGGGGGACAGTGATTCGATTCGGTGATTCAAATCACTATCCCAATTCTATTCCACTGAATCTGATTCAGCGAT
>NW_005842163.1:1636963-1640712 GCF_000455745.1 Alligator sinensis | reverse complement strand
CTCCGATTCAGCCAAGCCAGGCTCATCCCCGACCCGCTCTCCCATACTGGCAATGGCTTCCCTGCTTGCGCCAGCTCCCGGCACTTGTTAAAAAAAAAAAGCCTCAGTTCACTGGGTGCTGCCGGGCAGGGGGCGATCCCTGCTGCCCCTCACTGCCCCACACTGCATGGGGGGTTCCAAAGATTTGGAGAGCTTTGAATTGATTTGAACCTTTAAATTGGTCGCCTGATTCGATTTGGATTTGGAGATTCAGCCACCGAATCGGGCCAAATCTCCTCCGAATCGAATCACTACCTGAAGCTTCGCACAGCCCTAAAGGGTTTTGTAGGGTGATATCATTTATTTATTGGACCAACTGCATAGCTAGGTTAGAGGTAGGCAAGCTTTTGAACACAAGACCATCTTCATTGAGTCTGAGAAGTGAAAGCCGGTGTAATAGTAAATAGTAAGCATTCAAAAGCTTGACTAACTGTATCCCAACTATGCAGTTGGTCCAATAAAAGATACTGCCCTAAGAAATCCTTGCTTCTCTCATAATTCTTGCACCACTATGGCTATATCACTCTAACACTAAGGGACCAATGTTATTTATAGCAGTGTTTGAACAATGTTGTAGTCATGATGGTCCAGGAAATACGAGAGAGGCAAGGGTTTTCATGGGGGATGTCTTTCACTGAACCAACAGTATAGTTGAGATGGATTTGGACTTACAAAAGCTTTTCAATACAGTGCTTTCTTCTTCAGGTCTGAGTATTTGTAGCAATCTTTGTTACTTTCTTCTTACATCCTGCCTCTAAGAAGTAGGCTATCCCACCACCAATCTTGCATACATGTAACAAAAAGATTTGCTTTCTAATATTTCTTAACCTCTCTCATGTTGGCTCTAGCTTGCCATCCAAACCCTGATTTTTGAACCAATATTGGCTATAAAAGATTGGGAAGGGTCTGTTTGCAGGCATTTAGATTTCTTACTAATCAGGAGAACTTGTTTCTTAAACTAACTAATTAGCAAAAATGTTTTGTACATCCTAGTCAATGGCTCGGCACTGCAATTATATATTGGTTTGCATTTCTCAATATTTAGTTTTATTTCCCATGTTTCATTCCCCTCAGACAGAGGATCTGAATTGCCTTTGAAGTTTCCTAGCTACTCTTTTCCTGTATTGACTAACCCTCCTATGGTTCTCTGTCATCAGCAAAGCTGCATGTTCACAGCTGGTTCCTCTTAGTCACTGCACATAAGAAGCTGAAGAAGGCATACTGCCACCCTATTGAATGTTTCTACATCCCCTCCCCCTCGGCCACAGCCCAGACCCTCACAGTTTCTCTTGTAAAGATTCTTTCTTTTCTGTTTATCTGTTAATCAATCAGTTTCAGTTAGTTTGCCCCTGACAGAGATTGCTAAAATAGGCTTGCTGCCAGCACTCTTTATGATTAGCAGTGCTGTAGATAGCACTCTGAAACAGCTCTGAACACTGAAAGGCCCATCAGTTAGGGTTGGGTGGGTATTTTTTCCCTTCGCTTGACAACTCCAGTGGGAGAGATGCCATGTCCTGTCTTCATCACTAGGCTGTGATGCTAATTGTAGGATCAGAGATCCTGGAAGCAGCTACCCTTTGAATAATGCTTTGGTACAGAGGGGATGTATTTGGTAGCCATGTTGGTCTGAGACAACACGAAATGCAAAACTCTAGAACTCTTGGTTCAGAAATGATACCTTTTATTAGACCAACTAAGAAATAGTGAAAAAATAATCTTTTCCTGCAAGCTTTTGGGCTCACACACCCTTCCTCGGGCTCAGGGAAAATTAAAGATGGTAAAAAGTCCCCACAGAAGTATAGAAGGGGTACTGGAAGAGGAGGGACTGCCACAGGACATGTAGACAATTAATTTCATTTTAATGCTTATTGTCCTATGTAATCTTTACCTTCCAAATGATTGTTTGGGCTGCACTGATTTTGGCTCTACTCTGTATTAAAAAAAAAGAAAAAAGAAAAGAAAGGTATTTGTTGTTTTAAAAGTGCCAACTAAGCCACTAAGATCAGGATTAGGGTGGGCAATGGGCAAGCTATAGCTCCGCCACAAAAGGGTCACTACCAGTCTGGGGGAGAGGGCGCTCATTCATTCTTTGGTTACTTTGCTGAGAATGCCCACAAGGTCACCAGTCATCTGGTTGGTTTGTTTGGCCAACGTTAGGAACTGGAAAGAGATTCTCTGGATTCATTTCATGCAGACCATCGTGCATCCGGCAGCTAGAAACAGACCCACTTCTTGCCACACCTGCATTTACACTGATGACTTAGATGTCAAAGGTCCTTCTTGCCAGTTGCCTAAACCATCTGGTGCTTCCCGTTATTTAGTGACTTTGCCTTTTTAATATTGTGATTATACGGTGCATAGGCTTCCATAATGTCTGTTTCTGTGGTAGCTAGACATTTTAATTACAGAGATTAAAACACAAAACAAGGACAATACAGAGTAGTTATAATGATAATTACTAAATTTGAATATTTGTAGAAAACTGGCCACTTCAGCCCCTGAGGTTAATATAGAAATGCTCAAAACCTCATTTCATCTTGAGTCCTGTATTCAAGTGGTTGATTAGGTTACAAGCGAACGTGAGTGTCATAGTCCCACAAGAGCTACCATTACCTTACTAAAGCTTTAGTGTTGTCCAAATGATTGATTTGTCAGTTTTGCTGAGCTAAAAAACAAATACAATATTATTTTAGGTCTCTAAAAGGGACATTTTTTCAAATTTTCCAACAAAAAGATTATCTTAAAGTAAAGCAATTTGTAGTTTGCAAAATGAAATGTCATTTGGAAGTGAAAAATAAAAAAAACAAAGAAACAAAATATTTGGCGTTCAGATTTTTTTTCTTCACCTGAAACCATTAGATAAATCTAGGATGAATGTATGAATTGTATTGCTTTTTGGCAAATGAAATGCACGAAAAATGTCACCTAGTTCTAAGTGCATTATATGCTTTCATTTTTAATAACAAGGGGCTAGAACTAAACCACAGATCGAGCCGAAAAAGCTTTCACAACTCTGCATGTAAGCCCCTACTCCCTGCCCCTTGCTGCCGTTCCATATGTGATTCATGTTGACAAATATCATGGAATTGTTTTTTGGTCTCTGCCCAGGGCTTACCCAGTTCTAATCTCAGGCTTGGGCACGCTCTTGAGAGCAGGTCTGGACATACTCAGTGCTGCTGTGAGAGTAGTGCTGCCTTTGGTGAAGGAGAAGTTGGGTTCAGAAGATGTGGGGGGTGGGTTCCAGAGCCCTGCTCCCTTGCAGTGTTTGGTGCAGTGTAGGCATGCCCTTAGGCATAGACTGCCAACACTGCTTGACACATGAGACTTGTCAGCTGTACTGTGGCAGAGAAGTACACCTGACTGTCGTTAGCCTCTTCTTGAAACGCTACCTTATTCTCCTCTGGCTAGGCATTAACCATAACAGCCTCCCATCTAGCAAATATACCAAAAATATACCAAACCAAAGCAACGCATTAAGAGGGTAGTTCCCCATTTATTTCCATAGACAGCTGCAGTGCTGTGTTCCTAGCATCAGGCTGTGTTAGGATACAAAAAGCACTACTCTGTAATAGGCCTGTGAGAAGCGGCTAGTATTCGCTTTGGATTCAGATTCAGTCAATTCAGGGGACAGCGATTTGATTCATAGGTTCACAGATTCATAGATGTTAGGATCGGAAGGGACCTCAATAGATCATCGAGTCTGACCCCCT
>NW_005842163.1:1636266-1636640 GCF_000455745.1 Alligator sinensis | reverse complement strand
CCCCAGCTAGATGGTTATCTAACCTCCTCTTGAAGACCCCCAGGGTAGGGGAGAGCACCACCTCCCTTGGGAGCCCGTTCCAGACCTTGGCCACTCGAACTGTGAAGTTCTTCCTAATGTCCAGTCTAAATCTGCTCTCTGCTAGCTTGTGGCCATTATTTCTTGTAACCCCCGGGGGTGCCTTGGTGAATAAATACTCACCAATTCCCTTCTGTGCCCCTGTGATGAACTTATAGGCAGTCACAAGGTTGCCTCTCAACCTTCTCTTGCGGAGGCTGAATAGATCCAGTTTCTCTAGTCTCTCCTCGTAGGGCTTGGTCTGAAGGCCCTTAACCATACGAGTGGCCCTTCTCTGGACCCTCTCCAGGTTATCC
>NW_005842163.1:1629158-1635523 GCF_000455745.1 Alligator sinensis | reverse complement strand
GAGATTTGTCGTGCCCCTCACTTAGGAACACTGAGGCAAAGAACTCGTTGAGGAGTTCAGCCTTGTCCCCTCTGTCCGTCACCAATTGTTTCTGCCCATTTAGCAGGGGTCCTATTCCTCCCTGGGCCTTCCTTTTACTCCCAATATATCTAAAAACCAATTTCTTGTTGTCTTTTACTTGGGTTGCCTTCCTCAGCTCCATGGCAGCTTTGGCCCGTCTAACTGCCTCCCTACAAGCATGAGCAGAGGAGGTATATTCATCTTTGGTGATCTCTCCCTGTTTCCACTTTTTATGTGCTCCCCTTTTGTCCCTTAGGCTGCCCTGGATTTCTCTGGTCAGCCAGGGAAGCCTCCTGGCCCCTTTCCCCCTTTTGCCTCGCTCGGGGATCGTCTTGCTTTGTGCCCGAAGGATCATTTCCTTAAGGCACAGCCACCCTTCTTGGGCTCCCATCACTTCAAAACTCCTACTCTGCAGTGCGTCCTTGACTAATCGCCTGAGTTCATTGAAATCAGCTTTCCTAAAGTCTAGCACTTTCACCCTACTAGTTACCTTACCTACTCGACGTCTTATGAAGAATTCTATTATTAGGTGATCACTGTCCCCCAGATGGCTACTGATCTATAGGTCCCCTACCATGTCATCCCCCGTTGCCAATACGAGATCCAGTAAGGCATTCCCCCTAGTGGGACCATGTACCTCCTGTGTAAGGTGGAGGTCCTGTACACAGGTTAGAAACCTGCGTGAATGGTGGGACTTTACCATCTGCGTCTCCCAGCAGATGTCTGGGTAGTTTAGGTCCCCCATGACTACCGCCTCCTTAGCTTTTATGGTCTCCGAGAACTGCCTCAGGAGCCCCAAATCTAGTTCTAGAATTAGTGATCTGATGCAGAGATTTGGCTGCTGCTGAATCAGCTGAATCTCTGAATCACATAGGCCCCATTCCCCGCCCGCTCTCAATGGCTGCCCCACCCACCCCAGCTCCCGGCTCTTTGGGGAAAAAAAGTCCTCACTCATTGGCTCCTTCCCAGCAGGGGGGGTGATCCCCACTGCTCCCTACTGTCCCATGCCACATGCCCCCCAACCCCTGCCTGCTATCCCAGCCCCCCATGGCTGCCCCACCCACCCCAGCTCCCGGCTCTTTAAAAAAAAACAAACAAAAAAGCCCCTGACTCACTGGCTCCTGCCCGGCAGGGGCGGCAATCCCCACTGCCTCCCACTGAAATGCACTGCATGGGGTGCTCCTACACAAGCCCCACGAGGCCACTGCAGGAGCTGTTGAGTCCGGGGGGGGACGTTGTTTTTTTTAACGGGCCCAATGGGTCAGGTGGGGCAGCCATGGGGAGGCTGGGAGAGCTGGGGCTGCCCGCGGGGACTGCCCGAAGCACCGAAGCTCTCCAAATATTTTCTGAATCGATTTGGAGAGCTTTGAATCCATTCAGACCTTTTAATTGGCCCCCTGATTCGATTTGGATTTGGAGATTTGGCCACTGAATCGGGCCGAATCTGCTCTGAATCGAATCACCACCCAAAGCTTCACATAGCCCTACTCTGAAGCCTTCTCTTTTTTCCTATGCTCATATGAGGTGCACTAGGGGGCTTGTCTCATGGTACACTTTGCCCGTCCTGTAGTTAGATATTAGTAAACATTACTGTGCCTGGGCTGGAGTCAACTACTCCCAGACCCCTTTTTCCCAGATGCTGACCTAGCACCAGATGCTGTAGCTCTCACATCCACACATGAGGATATATTGCTCCTACAGTAGGAGCCCACACTATCTCTGCGGTGTGCCCAGCACTGTCTACCCCTGGCATACCAGGGTGAGTAGGGGCTCTGCTGTTAATGGTGGGCAGAGAGAAGCCAAGCCTGAGAGAGGGCACCACTTGTTCTGCACCTGCATACCTGGTACTGGATCCAAGAGGGAGCTGGGTCTCTTCCGCTGTCAGTCTCAAACCAGCTCCAATACAATGCCAAGGCTGGGTCTGACAACTCATTGTTGATCCCAGCCCCTGCACCAAACTGGAGTCTTGAACTTCGATTACCTCTGTGGATCAATCTGATGATAGCTGAGCATATGTTACCTAATATGATCTAGAGATACTCTTCCCATGGAAAGTCCTAACTTAGCACATGTTTTACTGCTTGAAAACACAGATGCTAACATTTTAAGTGTAGGTGACATGTCCTAAACGTAATGTGTGACATGGTCTTAGTATTTTCCACCAAATGCTCTCTTGATTCCATAGAAAACTCAAATGAACCAAAGTGTATCCCCAGACATAAGAATGCTCCATGTACAAAGACAAGAAGGAAGAAACTCTCAGAGGCTAAGGGGAAAAAAACATGTTTTCAGATGAAGTTTGATCAGAAATGGCAACCTTAAGCCTGACAGATAAAAGGGGAGCAGGCCATACACTGAACTGGGAAGGAGGCTCTTACAACACCAGTAAAGGTTAATTTAAATATTACATTTTACATCATTCTAAAGGCACCTAAAACATAAGCGTCTGCTTGTTAAAGCTCGTTAACTTGCTAAGTGCCCTCTGAGCATAAGTGTCTGCTTGTTAAAGCTCGTTAACTTGCTAAGTGCCCTCTGAGCGTCTCAAAACTGTGCCACTTCAGGCAAGGGGTGACTCTGTGTTGTGCTACCTAGCTTGTGTTGGGGTAACTTCAGTCTGCTCCACAGAGATAAAACAATACATTTCCAGTCCTTCAGCATCCCAGGATGCATTGCTTCCAGGCTCCCACTCCTCCCCCCCCAGCAAGAGCAGGGATTGAGTGCAGATGTCCTGGCGTCTTGCCACCCCTCTAGTGGCAAATCAGAGCCGTGCAGGCAAGAAACGGTATTAACTCTTAACGTGACTGATCACAGCATGTTCTGACTTTCGCACCGCTTAACGTTCTACAGATTTAGTGGGGTCTAAGTCTAGCATGTAACTGGACCCCAACAAAACTGGGAAGCAACAGAAAAATAAAGCAGATAGGCAATGACAGGGAGAAGGCAGTGACAGAGAAAGAGAGAGAAAACACTTAAGAGTTTTTACAGGTGACTAAACCATTTAAACACTCAGCTCTCATCAGTTTCCTGTGATGGGTAGGCTGTCAGCTTTTCAAACCGCAACCAAAGTCCTGAAGGGAATGAGCTTTTTCATGAATCAGGGAAAGTAGATTTGAACTGGACCCTAAAAAGAATGGGAAACCCAATGGTGGTTGTTTGGAGGATGAGATCATTCTGGGCTTCTTAGTATGTGGCAGGAATATAGGAGAGAGGGGACTTGGAGAGGACTTTTAAAGGAGATGCAACAATCAAGTCAAGATAAGGCAAAGGTGCAGAAGAGAAATCCAGCAGAAGTGCAAACAAAGCACTTGCATTTAGGGCTTTGCAGGTAGCTAGCATAACAGTGGTTTTTCTTTGGTTTTATGGTTTCTTATGGCAGCTTGTCCTTACTGAATCAAGTTATCTGCTGGGATCCCAGAGTTCCTGACTCTTTTGTGCTTATGAAGTACACTGTATTTTCCATTTGATAAGTACTGTATGTATTACCCTGACAGTAAAACACAATGTGGATAATCCACAAGAAAGAGATTCTCTTAAGAAGATCATGTAATCTAAAGAATTATCTTGAGTATCGCACATCACTAAACACAAAGTGAGCATTTAACCAATCAATGCACCATAATAGAAATCATGATAAACCTATTTGATCCCATTAAGATCCACGGGCGTGCTACCATAGGTTTAATTGATGTCAGGATTCTACCCATGTTGTTAAAATAACACACAAAGACGTATGAATTAGGATAACAAATCTAACATATGCGTTAGTGTCTCAAAAAATATGAGGACTAGTAATTGTTCTGTGTATAATGGGTATCTATCATATTATAAATCGTGTAATATCTCTAATAGATACGTTGTTAAAAATCAGTTATACCTATTTGTCACACGGCATTAGGCAGCTAAATTTTAAAGCATTGCCAGTTGATTTTTTTCACTAGGAACCTTGTTAATATTGGAAGCCTTAAAAATAGGCTATAGGAAAGCAACAGTCATTTATTTAAAATGTTTTTTGTATTTTCTTGCTTGGTGGCTTAGGTATGAGACACCAACCTGTTGATCAGTCTTCTCGCTGTCTAAAATGGAAACCTCATCCTGCAATGTATTTCTTATTCTTCCTTAAAAGAATAGGAGAGAAATCTGAGGCACCTGTTTAGCAAAGATGCATCCTCGGCCCGTATTCCTCTTAGGTCAAGTGATACATAAAATTAACTAAATCTGAACTTTAATGGTCTCTAAGACATTTGGCTTTGAGAAACTGCAGTCTGGACTGACATTTACTAGTATGATTTGAATCCAGAAAATCAATGCCACTGCTATTAGAATGAAGTACACACTTTCTCTATGCTCAGGGAGAAACTAAGCCAACCTTTTAGTCCAGATGTACATCCTGATTTTAGTGGGCATTGGCCATCGAACAGACATGACGTGCATCTATTTCATTCAGCGCCCCTCTGGCCTTTAACAGTGGCAAGTCCTAATTTCACAGAAAGTGTGTCATTTCTTCAGTGTTTTGGGGGTTTGAATCTAGGACAAGAGTATCAGCAGAATGCAGCAGGTACAAATGTACAGACTGTATATCTTATCAGATATTCAAGAAGGCAGTAAGAAATGTCACGGGGAGCTTTCCACGAAATATTTAATTAACAGCAACAGCTACAGAAATGAAAAACAACATCCAGGCAATTACAGTGTTCAATAAAGCAGCTCTCTGAGGATGGAGTAGTAACGGATTAGTGACTGACTGGCATTTAAATATGTTATCAACCAGTTAGGGAGACCAGAGTAAATTTGCTCCCCTGGGGACCAAGCTAGTGGAAGTATTATAGCTATATTATTGTTTTTCAGGGCCATAAATTGAATTATATGGTAAGTTGGTGGAAGCAGCCAGTTCCATGATCTGTTTTTTCACTGGACATGCAGAAGAGATATGCTAGGCTGTCTACTTCTGATTTGTCATTTTTTAAATCTGTGGCTATATAAATTCTAGCATTGGGTTTTAAAAACAGGAAGGACTGGAAACTGTATAATTTATAAAGGTGGAAAATATGCTAATTTTTAGACATTTAAATAGAACACAATAAAGAATTCATGCTATCTTTACCTTAAGGGCCAAATGTATGTTGAGAAGGCATAATCAGAATCCAGCACTGTAATACTTTCGTATCTATGATCTGACAAACATGTAGACAGAATTTCACTGACTGGTGATTTTTGCTATTATAGATTTTATGTAAAAAAAACTAGAATAAATAACTGTGCTTTCAGTATGATGAATGAGATAAAATTATGTGAACTGCAGCCAGTTACCCAGTATTTCAGCACAAAATGGGATGCATTGTTTCTTTGCATGTGTGCATGCACACACACATTGATAAAACTGTACTGAGTGTATACACTCAGTTATGTTTTGAAACATGCCTGCTTTAATTTTTTATTTGCTCAACGATCAGCAGCTTCTTGAGAGAGCCCCGCAGCTCTGTCTCTCCTCAGTGGGGTTGGGGACATGCGGACTGTGCAGTAAAGGTTGATGGTGTTGGCTTTACAGTGTGTACTGATTGAGTTAGTAGGTAAATCGATATAATCCAATCTCCCAAACAGCAAATAACTGTTATGAAGAGTACAACTGATCAGAACGTGACACGCCAAGATGAGTCATCAGTGAAGTTACATTTCCTTAATACTTTTCAATATTCTCCTGAATTGAAGCTGGTGAGTTTCTGCGGTGATTCTCTTATTAGTGAGTAATACATTCTTTTTCTTCATAAGAATTGAAAAGCAGCAGAGGAATCCGGGATATTTTTATGTCTGCACTGTGGATGGTTGAAGCTCTTTCCCACCATTATTTTTCTTTTCTAAAACGGGCAGCAGTGGCAAGAGGAGCCCTCGCGACAAGAACAAGGAAGCTGGAAGTGCGCCAGAGATGATGGTCCAACACAGGACTTCTTTCTGGGTTCGACGTTGCGGGAGGCCTGGCAGCCAGTGGCAGCTTCTGGAGAGGGATCAAAATGGCAGGTTCCTTCTCCACCACTCTCTGGCAGCAAAGTGTAGAGGATGTTTCAGTTCCAAGGCAGATCATCTGCAAAGATTGAAACTTTCCCATCCAATGCATTTGACCATGCCAGAGTGCTTGGTCCTGGCCATGTGTGATTTTATAGCTGTTGCCCCTTTTCACTTGAGTTGTTTTATGTCTGGTAAAGATTAATGGGATTAGGTAACAACTGCATGGCTTGTCCAGATGGCTTGTTTAAGCCTCGTGCTGGGTCATGTTTCCCCATAAGGAGGTTTCCTTGCCCCATTTCTTCAGC
>NW_005842163.1:1626270-1629089 GCF_000455745.1 Alligator sinensis | reverse complement strand
ATTAGGGGGATGTTGTGTCCAGGGCTGTCCCTGGGGAGGTGTGAATTGAGGTGACTGCCCTGGGTCCTGTGCTTTGGGGGTCCCTGCAGAGCTGAACCAGCATTGCGTTGTCCCCTCGCCACCCTGCCGCATCCAGGACGTGCACAGGCTCATTTGCCCCGGGCCTCACACCCTGCTACGGTCATCTCTGTGGTTGTGTCCAGTGATTTGTTCCTTCCAGGCAGCCTAAAGCTACTGCCTCTGTTTCTCTTCCCTCCCTTCTCCTCTCCCTCCAAGAATGGGAAGTTTGTTTCTTGTCCTGGATGAGAGAGACCCTCCCAGATTTCCCCAGGAGATCTCACCAGAGCCATGGAAACTTCTGATTAAAAAGGTGGACGAACCTCTTAAAATACCACCCATAGCAGAACAGGACATCGAATCCCGCTAAGCCAGTGACCTGGTGCTGTGTGCAGTGTTGTTAGAATATATTTATATTTAGTTTAATGCCTATCCAAGCTCTAGTACATTCTGTTCTTCAGTGAACTGCAACCTACAGAATGATGTTCCATAATAGTCCGACTTCCTAGCACACCAGTTTTGTATTATGTCCATACAACCCAGCAAGAAGTACAGGCCATATCATGTGTTTGGTTTGGAGGGGGGGGCGCTTCATCCTAGTGCAGTGCTGAATTTCATACCTGAAAGTCTTGGACAGTCAAGAGAGGAGACTTGACTTTGTCAGGAAGGGGGAACCAAACTGGGCAGTTTCATTGATAGTGGTGTTGCCTGATAAAGAAAAGAAGGGCTGCCCATTTGTCTTGCTCTGGTTGAACCAGAGTACAAAGATACATTTTCTTGTCTGTACAGCACAAGGTCTAATGAAGGAATCTTTCCCTCTTCACCTTGTGGGTGGTGGCAAATAGACTCTATGTCCTATTTTCTGTGTAATAAAAATGGGACAGTCTACCCTGGAACGTTGCTGCTAGAACAAAATTCTGGGTGAAATTAAGGACAGTCTCAAGAAAATGTATTTTGCAGCTCTGTTCCCATTGCACTAACTGCTGAGACATTTTGAAAGCTCCCATGTACCCTATGGCAAATCTGGTAATTCCACATCAGAGCAAGGCAGGGGAGCAATAGTAAAGGTGAGAAACCTGTAGGAAAGCTGCTTGTCCGTCAATAGGCAGATTTTTTTTAAGGTGCATGTATCTGCTCTGATATCTTGGGAAAAGACCTCAAGGTAAATTTGTCAAAGCAGGACTGCTTCTCCCTGTGAAAATTATAAACATGCTCCCTGCAAAGTAGAATATTCAGCATCAAATTGCTCCAAGTTTATATGTTTGTTCCTTGTTACCCTCTAATGCAGAGAATGGGGAAGGCAGGATAAGAAAAAAGACAAGACATTCCAAATATCAGACCATGACATTAATTAATGCTTTGAAAGTGATTTGAAGATGAAAAACACTATATAGCTGCTAAATGTTATTAGTAGGGTAATAACCTTATCGTTAATTATAAACAGTAATAATGCTACACAACATCCTTTATAATGAAATGCTTTTCAAATGTAGGTCACTGACTTGTTCTATCAATGGGGGAAACTGAGGAGTAAAGAGGTTTGGAAACTTGTTCAAGCACGTCTTAAAGCATGGGTGTTTTTGGCATCTAGGGCATGAGTCTAATGAAGGTGGTGCCTCTCTAAGAAGTGGGCATCTTCAGGGTTTGCCTGAGTAACATGGGAACTTTCACATGCAAAGAAGTATGCCCAGTGAATTCAGTGGAGATTCAGCCATTTGATTTCTGTTTTATCGTGCTGGGAACCTCAAGATATCCAACAGCAGTAGTAAGCAACCGTCGATCCTCTGGAACATGGTGTTTGCAAAGGAGGTCTAGTCAGGTGCTTGATGAATCCATTGGTATGAAGTCCTGTAACCATCACACCAGGACTTTTGCCACATATGCTGAGACAAGAGTACGGAGGACTGGAGGCTGCTCAAGACTTATCATCCCTTCCTTAGACCATTAGGATGGACTCCAAGGGCCAGATGTTCAGTGCCTCGATGGTTGTAGCTTCTGCAAGAGAGCAGCAGATAAGAACTGCTACTGGCTGCCTAATGCCTCAGCAAGAGTGCATTTTTGACAGGGTGATGTCCCTTGGCCTTTTTCCAACCAAGGAGTACCCATAAGGTAGTGGGGGCTAGCATTTTGAGGCACCTTGTACGTGTCTTAGTCTGGAGGTTGCAATGTGGTGGTATTTTATAGGAGCTACCCTGCCATGAGCAGCCCTACTACGTTGCCACCAGACCCCCCCAGTCAGATGCAGTTCATGGTCATACCCAGGATAAGAAGTAGCATAAACAGCAAACCAGGTGAACAGTAACTCCAGCTACTTCCAAGAGCCTCCCTAAAATCCCGGCTCACTTTTCATAAAAGCATACCTAAAATTGATGGTATTACATCTTGCTGCCTCTTTCTTTCTGCCATGGAGCAATGTGTCACCAACATCTCACATTCAGGTTTAGTAACTCAGGATCTGCAACTTATTTCCAGAGTTCTCTAAAAACTAAGCCTGCAGAATAAAGCAATTCAATCAGCAGCGAGTGAGCAGTGACTGAATTTCAATCAGTGATGGTAATCATACCCCAAGAAGCACTCAGCATTAGAGAGTGGGAATTCACAAGTAAAATAAAAAGAACCAGCTTATGTTATAAAAAGAGCATCTCATGTATTCTTTATTTCTCTCTCTCTTTCTGTGGCTAATAGCCATACACTGGCACATTACTTTGGCTCTCATTCTCATCAATCCCCTTCTAAATGAGGATTTTTAGTTCTCAAACTAA
>NW_005842163.1:1621064-1626260 GCF_000455745.1 Alligator sinensis | reverse complement strand
TCAAGTTTCATTTGTATGCAGTTATTGTCATCAACAGCATAATCTTCTGTCTTAATGTTAGTAAGTCTATTTTGTGCTTCCTTAGGGTACCAGTGAAGCACTTTTCCACTAACCCAGGAGTAGTTACATTTTCACATCTTACCCAGGACTGTTCTGTGTTGTGATCATCTGCTAATAATGGATATTAGCTGATTCACAGCAGTCTTCCAAGCAAGAGATGAGCGCTTTTATTTTCAGTGGAATAACAGAGGCTTGTCATTTTATATTGGAAATAATCGCACTCTGTCATTTTTTCATTGTTGCTGTTTTAATCTTAAGATTTTTAACTTCATAATCTTAAAGCCAGTCCTTGTTTCATCTTCAGAACCATGTGTAGCATATGCAATTGGTTTACGCGGAAGACAGAAAGGTCCGTCTTCCTCTGGTGACCTCCCATTGAAGTCAATCTGCTGGCACAACTGGGATCACAGTTGTCAAAGGTATGTGACCTTTTAAGCAGTGGTTTCTTGTGCTCCAGGCCAAATTTGCTTCATAAATAACAGCTGGGCAATCAGAATTAACGCCCAGTTCAGCAAAATGTTGACAGAATACAAAGCATAAAACACCTTGCATCAAAACTCCAGACCCAATTAAATGGGCTAATTCACCTACTGCTTAGTTGGCTGGAAGCCATATGAGTAATTATGCCGCTGACATCTTCCAAAATTATATTCTTAATTGTTACATTTATTTGCATCACAATGAAATAGCTACATTTTTGTTCGGCGGAGCTCAGCTCCTCTTGTAGCAACAGCTTCACTGGGGTGAAGCAAGAACCCGTTTTACATTTCACGAGATTTGCCTTCACGAAAATGTCAACTGGTGAGTCCTTCTCACAAAACAAGGCCTCCATGGAAGAGGAGGAGACAAATGTAAAGTTGGAGTTTTTTTAACATATATAATCACTAATCAAGCATTGCCAAGAGAGTGGGTGCTTGCACGGTGGTTGCAACTGACTGCAAATAACTTGTTTCTTTTGTTTTTCTGTTATTCACTAAAATGTATACAGATTTACCAGGGCTGAACTGGTTGTGTTGCAAAGTGCACTATAATATAACACTCTAGAGATACAGCATATCTATTTGTTATCATAAATTTATGTTCTTTTTTTTTTTTTAGAGGGGGAAAAAAGCCTTCTTTTTTATACAAATAATGTCATTCCAAGGAAAATGTATGCGGAACCACATTACAGAACCTTTAAAAACGCAGTTTGGTCTTGCTCAGTAGATCTACTCTCTAATTGCTTTGAATTTACTTTATTGCAAGGCTGGGGATTGCTTTGAAGTGCTTATGAAAGAATAAGCAGGCTTCTGCACGGGGAATTTAGAAAAAAAAAAAAGGCTTTTATGAAATCCTATTTTGAAGTTCCGGTTGTAGAAGGTCCGCAGTTACTAAAATGTAACACCAGTGCATTTATGTCCTCCCCCTCTGATGATCTGCTCTTCATTAGCAGTTCTTACACCGAAATGAAAAATGCTACTTAAGCTCTTTTTTTTCAGTTGTATCATTCTGTTGCATGAGCCGCGATATTGTTTGATTTCTTGTCATCCCAAATGCCTTCCTTAGAATTTTTTTGTATGTATGTGTGCACGTTCTCATTCTTCCCCCTCCCTCCTCACAGCACCATCTCTGCCCCCTGAAATCCTACCCAGCATGATAGGTTCCTTGGCTGCAAGGTATGTAGACTGAAACAGCCTTTGAAGTATGCAAACAAGTCACAAACAAAGTTTGACAAACTGATGGAAGGATTTACCCATGGACGCACATCATGGACAAAACCAGGCTAATGGCACTTTTATAAAATAGTAATAGAGAACAACACAAAATAAGAATTAGACAGGGTTGGACATGTGCGGGCTGGGAGCGGTCCGAGGCCCTCGGGGACCTGTGCGCCGGCGGGCTAGAATTAGGCACGGATGCTTAGCGGTTGATTAAAGATTATTTTACTTACACTGAAGATGGTCGCGGTGCAGGCAGGAAAACTTGCTTAGGTTGCGGTTACAGATAGAAAAGAAGAGAGGCGGACAAGAGTTCCTTCCACGCGAACCTCTAGCCCAATCCGGTTGAAGGCTCTAAACACACGAGTCCGTTGCGTCAACCGAAGAAAACAACTCAAAGCAGAGAGCTCTGAATACACTCACACGAAGTTTGCTAGGCTCCGTGGAACTTGCGTGCAGGGAAGGGGTTCATCGAGAGATCGTTCGGCGACGGGGAGAGGCCAGAGGTTGATCAGACCTCTATAGCTTGCACTGGGTTCGATAGGCTCCGCAGCGCTTAGAGATCTTCATGAGACATGAAGTTCTCCTCCTCCAGATGGTTGTGGAGTCCTCCCTTGCGGGGGTTCTCCTCGGAGTTCTCCAACTTGGGCGGAAACCGCTCAAGCCTCTAAAACGACAAAAAAGCCAATCACTAGCTGCCACGTGGGAATAATTTAGAACTGGCCAATAGTGGGACACAAATTTGCATGCGGGTGGCGGGAACTCCTTTGCACCGTGCATTTCTCTTTGCAACTAAGAAATGCACCCTGCAAAGAAAGCTCCTAGTGGCGGGAAATAATTGAGCAGTGCCGAAGCGCACACAAACAAAATCACACCCTTGGGTTGTGACAGGACATAAGTTCCATTTTATCCCCCTGCATTGGGTAGATATTAATACAAGCCTCTAGGCTTGATCAAATTTTGTATTGTCAAAATAAGGAGAGTTTAAGTTTTCAAAACATTTTCAAGTGAGGGGTTCTCATGGATCCTCTGCACCTTTTTCAGAGGAGGCTTGGGACTTCCTGAAAAGTCTTGTCCAGTCTCCCTCATTTAGGCCTCCTTCAGCCAGCCTTAGTGAGGCTTCTAGAGGAGCAGCCCTCTAGCTTTGGGATCCCAGCTTTTCTTAGGTGGGACTGTCAAAATGCCAGTGCCTCCAATAGCACAGCAGACCGTTCTGCTTCAAACCAATGAGTCTTTATTGTATCACTGCAGTTCTTCACCAGCAGAGTGCTGAACAGCCTCCAAGCACCCTGACATCAGCTCAACTGTTCCCTTGTGTTTCCCCTGTCTTCCCTGGTGTACCTACTTTCTCTCTTTTACTCCAGCTGTACACATGCAGTTGGCACGTAGCAATAAACTCTGCCCTGTTCAGACTGGAGTTTATTTCTCACAGGCACAGCATTTACATGTGCGCCCAGGACTACAGCATGTTGAGCCAGGGTGTGCCCTAGCCAGCCCTGGTCACCGTCTATACATACATTTTGGCGTATGTAACTGCTCTGCTGTAAGGTAGTACTTGTCCTGGACAGTACTATCCAACAGCAGAGTTAATTAATTTACTGCACCCTAATACAGGTGCATGTGTACATGGGCAACTGGTGCCTCCTGAGTCTGGTGGAGCACCAGTGGGGCATGACCGGTGTAGGGGAGTGGTCAGTTGGAGACCTGGGTGGGAGGGGGGCAGCAGCTGGTTGCTGAGCTCACTAGCAGCATGGAGGCAGCAGAAATGCTGGCACTTCTGCATGCAGCACAGTGGCAGTGGAAGTGCACCGGCAGAACCAATTTTAGGGGGGGCGCAAGCGCTCTCTGTGCCCCCTTACCAGTTTAAGCACTTATTGTCACAGGGGGCACCAGAGGTCTCAGGGGGGGCATGTGCCCCGCTGTCCCCCCACCTTGTGTCACCTATCCATGTGTAAGTAGTAGGGGTGTGTGAAACGGGCCATATTTGATTTGGATGCAGCCTGAATCAGGGATAGTGATTTGATTTGTTGACTCAGATAACTGTTCCCAATTCGATTCGGCCAAATCCAAATCTGAAGATTCAGTGCTGAGTCGGAGAATCAGCGATTCAGCCATAGACACAACTTTAAATGTTTTTTCTATATACCTCATGGTACCAGGTGCAGCCTGTGAACACTGTGATGCTGGGGTGGATGGACCATCCACAGGAGTGCAGGGGGACCCCCCCTGCATGCTTGGCAGTCGGTGAACCAGGAAGTGGACCAGAAACATTTCTGGTCCACTTCCAGGTCTGTCACCAACCATGTGGTTCCTCCCCACCCACCCCCCCCGGCACTCTCCTGGTTTGGTGATCTGCCATGGGGGGACCCTGGGTGCTCCTCTAGAGCCAGGAGGCACCAGTCACTGAGCTGAAGGGGTGTGTGGAGGGCCCCCGCATGCTCCCCGATGGACCCAGAAGTGCACCAGAAGTACTTCCAGTCCACTTCTGGGTCTGCTGCCAGGCACGCTGGGGAGACCCCCGTGGTCCTGTGGGACACTACATCCACCCCAGCATCTCAGCATTCACAAGCTGCCTGGTACCTTGTGGTATGTAGAAAAAACATTTAAAGCAGTGTCTATGTCTGAGTCAAATCAGGGACTGAAGCTTTGCACAACCCTAGTAGACGGCGATGCTTTACTGTAGAGCTAATTAACCAGGTTCACAGAAAAGCATATGTAGATGCACCCAATGTTACCAGGAACCAGAGAGCAGTCTCTGGGGACTGGTGTTAAGCCTACACCGTTCCTTCCCTTCAGTTGAAAAGGGCATTTGGATGTCCAACTATGAAATTACCTGTATCATAAGGTGTTCACTAGGGCTGTGTGAAATTTTGCCGAGTGTTTCATTTTGAAGCTGTTTTGACACATTTCGAGCTCAAAACAGTGAAATCGAAATTAAACAAAAACCGAAAAGCATCAAAACAGCTTTGTAATGAAATGAGGGCACTTGAAACTTTTCAGAAGTTTCAAAAGGTTTCAAATTTCAAAGCAGCCTGGTGGTGGGAGGCAAGGGAGAGCCAGTGCTGTGCTCTGAGCAGCTCTGCAGCCCCATGTAGTTCAGCCCGACAGGGAGCGCAGCCCTGGCTCTCCCTGCCTCCCACTGCTGGGCTGAGCTCTGAGTGGCTCCGCAGCCCCATGGAGCTCAGCCCAGCGGTGGGAGGTGGACAGGTCTGGGGCTGCACTCCACTTCCTGCTGCTGGTATGAGCTCCAGGGAGCCATGCTGGGTGTGGGCTGCGCCCAGCGCTGGTCCCAGGTTGCAGCAGCAGCCTCCTGTCATCTGGCGCAGATCTGGGGACCTCTACCCCCAGGAGGGATGTGGGCCTGTGCTGGACTCCTCGCAGGGGTGCAGGCCCCCGGATCTGCACCCGGATGACAGGAGGCTGCCGCTGCTGCCTTGGG
>NW_005842163.1:1608466-1621044 GCF_000455745.1 Alligator sinensis | reverse complement strand
CCAGCGGCAGCATCTGTCTTCCCTGGTGCTGGGTGTGGGCTGCACCCAGCGCTGGTCCCAGGTGGCAGCAGCAGCCTCCTGTTATTCGGTGCAGATCTGGGGACCCACACCCCTGGGAGGAATCCAGCACAGCCCTGCAGCCCTCCTGGGGGTGTGAGCCCCTGGTTCTGCATGCCGGATAACAGGAGGCTGCTGCTGCTAGGAAATTTTGCTTTCAAGACTTTGAGGTGCATTTTCTGAGAAACTTCTACACCTAGCTCCTTGAAACTTGGTAGGCTTCATGCCCATCAGAGGGGGCTACCATCTCTGCAATTTGCATACAAATCAGGAAAGACATGATAACGTTTTAGGCATTTTCATGATTGCCCATTATAACCTATAGATAAAACGTCCAAATGAGTTGAAACAGCGAAGCAGTTTCGATGAAACGAAACGGGACAGTGCTTTGAAATGAAATGAAATGATGAAACGAAACTCTGTCCCTTCGAAACAGCGAAACAGACATTGAAACAAAATGATGGTGTTTTGCACAGCCCTGGTGTTCACAATGAGCCCTCTAAAGTCTCCCTGTATGAACTCTAGGCCAGAATTAACCTATTGTGCATTTTTTGGATCACAGGGCTTAGTTATTAAAAAACATAAATTAAAGACAGTTTGGGCCCAGTTGCAATTTTATCTGCAACTTCAGGGTGAGGGAAAGGGAACAGAATGCAGACTAGTATTTCTTCATTAGATCTACCTCTAATGAACACCATGAGTCCCAGAAATTGCCCTTGTATACAACTGTCTATGTCAGTTGTGGACTGTTTATTCAACACCCTATCCTGAGAACTCCTATCCTGTGCATGGAGCATGAGAACTAGTTGGCTTTCTGGCACAGAGCTAATAAAGCTGCTCCAAATTAAATATTAATAATTTTGAATGCATGTCTTTTTCAGGTTTTTATACGATGCCCAATGCTGTAGTAAGAGAATGCCTTGTAGAACATTGTGTCATTTTTGCAGACATAGGTTTAGTTGCTTTGCGGTGAAGCAGATGTACTTGACCCAACCCCCCAACTACAAGTTCTTATGCCTTTGAATGCAATGGTTTTGTGCATACAAGCAGACAGAGACTAGGGTACTGTGGATAGGGTGTGATCTGGGAGAAAGATGATCTCAGCTCTAATCCAGGCTTCGGCACTTACCTACTGCATGATTAAATTATTTTGCATCTCTCTACTTTTATTTTCCCTCACATATTTGATTGGCTTTATCTATTCAGGGTGTGTCCGTGCTTCAGTCAAGCTCACAATTGCAACATATATAGGCAGAGCCCAGCTGGCTTCAGTCTAGTTAGTTGGGTATTGACAGCAGTGAAGTCACAGCAGCAGTGTTGCCAGCTGTCATGATTTTCGGCGTTGTTCTTAAAGTCTATTTGTTTGGGAATGTGAAAAACTTAGGTCTTTCTTTTATATATATTTGTACACTGTGAAAAACTTAGGTCTTTCTATATAGATATATAGATGTGTGTGTGTGTGTGTGTATGCATATATATGTATATATATTTATTTATATATAAAAGAAAGAGCTATGTTTTTCACATTTTGGAAGTGTAGACTTTAAGGACAATGCCAAAAATCATGAGAGTTGGAAATACTCTAGTAGCGTAATCATTGACACAGACTATACAAATCCATCCATGACCTGGGTGCCCAGTGGATGGTTAGTCCATGCTGCCATACTCCAGTGTTGTTAGTACATGAGCAAATTAGATTAAATGTGTCTACATTTACAACAGTCACATCTCCTGAATGTGGATTAGACATACTCTAAAGCTGTATGTTTTTCACGGCATGTGTATGTGACACCTAGGAGTGCGTACACGTGTATTAACTTTCATGACAGTTAAGCTGACAACTTTTTAAAGTCAAATTAACTGTTTGAGCGTACACACTTATATGGAGCAGAAGTGACTTAAATGCAGTGCAAGGTAATATACCCCCCAAGGTGTATGATCTTGAGTCGCATTAGTTAAGTTGGCTTAGGTCACAAGATGGCTGCCACCATGTCAAGGATCTGTATGTTTGTACGCTCTGATGTGGCTTAAGTCAAATAAAATAAATCACCTTAGTTAAGTCACATTATTTTAAATGGACTTAATACATGTGTATACAGCCTGGTTGGATAAAAGCTCCCTCACTATGTGCAGGTAAAGCCCCATCTACACGTGCAGGAAAAAGCCCCCTTGACACGTGGCGGTAAAGGCACACTAGGATCTGATGTATGATTCACACAATCATGCTTGGCAGGAAGTGTGATTCACACAATTGAGTGCATGGCTGAAGGTGTGATTGTGGGATTGTGCATTAGATCCCATCACACTTTATTGGGGACCCTATATACCAGCAAGAAGCAAGTCCTAAGCACCCCCAGGGTGAGGGGATTGTAATCCCCCTGCCCTGGGGATTTGTGAAACCCCCAGGGCCAGAGGATCATCACAGGGGCTTCACCCCAGGGATATGCGAAACGCCTGGGGCCAGAGGATTACTCACTGCAGGGCGATCTCCCTGCCCCAGGGGTGCAGGAAACCTCCAGGACTGTAGGATCATGACAGGGGTCCCTTCCTCTGCTGCTGGCACCCCGAGTCCACAGCTGCTGAGGCTGAGGGTCCTTAGCAGTTGCAGGACTCACAGTCCAGCTGGGCAAAGTGCACCCTTGCAACTGGGAGTCCCATCAGCAGACAGGACCCTGAGCTGCAGGGGATATCCTGCTACATGTGCAAATTAAAGCTCAATGGCAACCAGCTATAAAGTTAGTACACGTTTTCAAGGTCTAACTTTATGGCTTCCTGGAGCTTTTTACTGTGTAAATATTTACTTTAAATATTTTGCACGTGTAGTTGGTCTCAAGGTAATTGCACAATTAATCAGTTAATTGCACGATACCTGTAATGTGTAGCAGGGACCAAAGTGTATCATATTAAGAGCTAAAATATGGCATGACAAGCACAATAAGAAAATTGCTACGCTCAGTTACAATTCTAGTGTCACGCATAAGTAGAACAAAGAATCTGATCTCCAAAGGAAAGACATTTTTTCCAGTACAATAAGTCAAATGTAAAGCTAACAGGAAAGCCGTGAAAAGGTGAAGTTTGCTGTTCTGCATATGGCCATAGCAAGGTTTGCATGGTTTGCTGCATACCCCTCATACTCGATCTTTTCATGGGGCTAACTTTCAGATGTGCTATTTGACGTGCTTCAAATGCCTTTTGAAGCACTACAGACAGCAAGGGTGCAGACATTCATGGAACGTCTTTGAAGTGCTTCATTTTGCACTTTTAACAGTGTGTGGCAGGAAGCGGCTTGGTTTTCCACAATACTCTGTTCCCCACTCCAGTGGGGGGATAGGAGGGAGAGTGGGGCAGACATCCCATGAGTGTTCACCTGTGTGCTTGACTGTTCTCAGGAACCCCTGGAGAGTAGAGGTCGGCTTCCTATCACTGCATGCCTTCAGGACCGTTTGGAAGTGCTCTGCAGAGGAGGTGGTGAGGAGCTCCATGTCTGCATGACACTAAAGCATTTCAAATTGGAGCGGGATGTTGTTCCTACCCTCCCTCTTTATCAGGACTTCTCTAGTACCAAGAACAATTTTTTTCCCCCCTTTCTGCCCATTCATCCATCATTTTGAACTCCATATGAGTCGAGCAGCTACTCTTAGCTATAAACATCCCTGACTTAACACACTCTGGTTCAAAGAACTGAGTTTTATTCTCTTTTTTGCAGTGGCTACAGACCTAACAATTAATTAATATACTTTAAATATATATTTTTAAAGATGATGGGTTAAATGCCTACACTGTAGCTTGCTTGGGAAATGTGCTTCTCAACATTACAGATCTAGCATAAATCATATAAAAGCTTTTTCAACAGGCTACTCTCCCTCTCACATGGATCACAGAAGGCAGGGTTTAGCAAGAGAGGAGCAGGGTGTAAAGCATCCTTTGAGCACTTGTGTGTTTGGTTTGCTTTACCAATCTGCAAATTTCCCCAGAGAAACTAATGTAGATTTTAGCACCAGATCTTCCTTTCTCCTCCAACTGAAAATTTTAGGGTCTTATGTCTCTCCATATTACCAGGCAAATATCTTGCTGCAGTGAAAAATGTGGTTTGGAGAATTTCAACATCATGTAACCTGATAGGACATTTAAATGTGTATTCAGAAATCATCCTTACAGGCACTTTACCCAGAATACTGTCTGACACTGTTCACAACATCTGTGTCGGATCAGCTCTGGAATCGAGGAGAGACGTGACACTTGGAATCTGTTTGTAAGGCATCTCTGGGTTCTTTCCCTGTTGATTGGACATTTTGAAGGCTCTGACAATAGCTTTTTATTGTTTTACAATCAGTGACTCAGACAGCCATGGCAAAAAGTATTAGATTCAACTGAAATGTTTAGGATGATACATTTCTACCCTCTCTACTTTCAGATCTCTCCCCAATACTCGCCTCCTTTTCAAAGTCTGCAGATGGTATATTGAGAAAGTGCTCTTCCCCAATCTATTGCAGCAAGAAGAAAGCAGAACTTTCCTTTGGTTCCCTCAGTGAAGCCTGTGTATTTTTATTGCAATCCCCTTTGCCTATAACAGTGACTTCTGTGTCTTGTACAGCACTTTAAATAATGTATAAGGTCACACCCCAGATCTGGCCCAAGTTTGAAGAGACTTTATGTTATTAATTAATGATAGGATTTGCATTTATGCGGTGACTTTCCTCCAGGAAAATTCTTATACACTATGCAAAGTGTATTATGCATATAAAAACATGACACCCCCTACTGAAATGCAGCCGTTGCTGAATTAGACATAGCAACTCCTTAACAGTTCTCATCTATACTAAGGCAGGAACCGAGGCAACATAGGAAAGCATATTAGCCATAGCCACATAAAACCGTAGTGAGCAGACTTTAAGAAGATAAAAAGTGATTACCTAAATTGGAACTTAAGTGGCACAGCAGGTCTTCAGCACTCTTGTGAAAAGAGCCATGGGTTCTTAAATGATCTATGTGGGTAGGATTTCTGTTTTACTTCTCAGCTAAAAGATTTACTAACAGCCACATGGTTCCTTTCTGGGAAATGAATTGGTGGTTTAATTCCAATGCCTAGTAGACAGGTACTGAGATAACAAATGAACTGTCATCCTTATTTGGCAATCTCAGCACAGATGGAGGGGTTGACTTGACATTGTGGTTCACTCTAGGACACGTTCGCAGGTTAACCACAACCAGCAGAGAGAGCATTAAGTACAACGGTCCTTGTCTCCCCTGTTTAACGTCACATTCAAGCGCGCTGTAATTTCCTGGTGCAGACGAGGACTCTGTATTTCCGGTTTCTCAGGAGAGGGGAACCCAATGTTCAGCTTTCTCCGAAGTTCGTGGTGCTGGATCTTTATTCATGGCTTTCATGTGTCTCAAGTTCTTAACTCAGAGTGAGAAAACTCTGGAAGAATGAAAAGGGTCCTGCCCCATGCATCCTGCACATTGCAATGTTAGCTGTGACTTACTCGAGAGTGCCTGGTCTGCACCTTTACTGTTTGTTTTTTGAAAGATCAGGCCTATACAGAAAGGAGAAGGAAAACTCCAAATTCAAATCCCTACTGCCTTCCGAGCAAAATCGTTGGATTAAAGGCTAAGCCCGTTGCTCACAACTGTGGCTGGTGTCAGGAGGGACATGGAGCCAGAAGAAATATTGCTCCAAATCTAAACGGATCTCTGATAAATTAAGTGATCTGCATGGCTAACCCTACAGTAGAGTGGGACTAAAAGCCAAAATGAGAGCTTTCTAAACCAGAAGAGAAAGAAGAAACACAAAGATCCAGGACTGGTGTCAAGACCAGAGACAGTAAGGCATAAATTTCTATGTGAAATTAAGTGGCACAAATCCGTACCACTTCTTTGAAAAACTGGAGCTGTTCTTCATTTATATTGGCATGACTTGAATCAGAATGGGTGCTTTTGGTTGGTTCCTTGCTTTAGGATGGTGATGAATGCTATTTGCTTATTGCTTTTTAAAATATTTATATGATGGTAGCTTTGATAGGCACTGATCAGATTCAGGGACACATTGTGCTGGGTGCAGTACACACAGATAGGAAGGGATGGTTCAAGGAGATAATATGACATCCTCCAGCTGCACCAGGCTCAGGAAAAAAATGCAGTTTTGAAAGTTGGCGAGATAAATTATGATATTTTGTTGTTATTTTTGATCAGCATTTATAAATAGGTTGGCTCCAAAAGCACACAGAAAGAACTCTGAAACTCTGAAAATTAATATGTTACTGAGGGACTTGCTTGAACAAACACAATAAAAATGTGCTCCATGTCACTGCAAGCCGAAAAAGCAGATGGCAGTGGGAAGCTGAGCAGCATACAGCAGTTTGAAATTTTAAATTAAATCAATTTGAAGCTTTGTTTGTGCCTTAGGCAAGCTTTCCCCTCAAATGAAGGAGACTGGCTATCTGAACTCTTTGCACATGGGCTCTGTTTTTGAAAAGACTGCTAAAGGATTCTATATCCTTTAAGACTTGTACCACCATTTTATTACGAGTTAAAAGTAGAGTGGAAATTTAAAAATTCAGATTACCCTAAACCCATGACACAGTTCCAGAAATACAAATTAATGTAGTGAGGTGGCTATGAAAGAAGGGTCTCCGCTGTTAGATGGTTTGCAGTGACTCTTCATATTGTGTCCTGAATTCTCTGTGCAAGGTTTTGGAGATGTCGGAGTACACAGCATGATACCATAAGTCACCCTCTGTCCTGATGTAAGCTCCATGTAGCCCACGTGCAATAGCATAGGCTGGGAAACTGGGCAGAATTTTGTCCTGTGAATTTGCACTCTCATGAAGAAGTCCTCATGGTCCTAATCCTGAAGTCCTTCACCCTCACTTAGGCAACACAGTCACTGATTTTAATGAGAGCTTTACAGCCATGGTATTTTGCTGTAGGCCAGTGCCAAACCTGTTGTCTGGTTTCACCAAATTTCAAGCCTCTGCTGTGTCCTAGGACTTTGGTTAATTGTAACAGTTCCCAAACCAACTTCCAATTTGTCAATAAATCCTTCTTTGAGTTCTCTGGGTTGTGATTCTCATCCATTGATTGCTGCATGAGCTCAGTGGTGAAAGGTTGCTTTATCTCTCCCTTTTAGTTTTTTGCTCTCTCCTTTTCCTTTTGGAAATAATCACTTCAAAGTGCAGCTCTACTCATGTGTTGCCTTGAGCTCTGGAAACCTGCTGCTGATTGCTCTTGTAATTCCTGCCCTGATCAGCAGTACTAGCATCAAACCCTGGTCCTTGAGAATGTGTTAGCGCCTTGGGATGCTGTGCTGTCAGAGCCCCTCGCCGGAGCGACTGTGTAGCAGGTTTTGAGCAGAGTGTAGCTTGTATCAGACTTGGGAGCCTTCGGTTCAGAAAAGCCACAAATCAAGGGATATTGAGGAAAAATGCTTAATGTGCTTTTATTTTTCAAAGATAATTTTTTTAAGAGTTTCGATAGTGTGATATAAGTCAGTGAGACTTAAGCATCTGCTTCAAGTTAGCCACATGCTTATGAACTAGGGGTGTGCGAAGTGGGCCCTATTCAGATTTGACCCGAATCAGGGACAGTGATTTGATTTGTTTATTTGGATCACTGTCTCTGATTCAATTTGGCCGAATCTGAATCTGAAGATTTGATGCTGATTTGAAGAATCAGCAATTCAGACATAGACACAGCTTTAAAAGTTTTTTTTACATACTTCGAGGTACCAGCATGGCTTGTGAATGCTGCAATGCTGGGGTGGATGGAGCATCCCACAGGAGTGGGGGGGTCCTCCATGTGGTCAGCGGCAAACCCAGAACTGGACTGGAAGTACTTCTGGTCCACTTTTGGGTCTGCTGGGGAGTGCACAGGGCTCTCCCCTCTCCTCCCCACACTCCCCTGGCTTGGTGATTGGTTGTAGGGGGACCCCAGGTACCCCCCAGGAGGCACCAGTCGCTGAGTGGGGGAGAAAGGGGATCCCCCCAGCGCACTCTCCAGTGGACCAGAAGTACTTCTGGTTCACTCTGGGTCTGCTGCCACGTGCTCTAGGGAGCCCCCCACACTTCTGTGGGACACTCCATGAGCCCCAGCATCACAGCGTTCATGAGCCACCTGCTACCTAGAGGTATGTAGAAAAAACACTTAAAGCTGTGTCTAATCACCAAATTTTCCAAATCTCTCTGAATCAATTCGGAGGGTTCTGATTTGATTCAGAGAGATTAAAGGGTCCTCCCATTCAATTCGGATTCAAAGATTCGGCCACCAAATCAGGCTGAATCTCCGCCAAATCGAATCAGGAACCAAAGCTTTGCACAGCCCTCTTATGAACTTCCTTCCAAAGGGAGAGATTTTGCTCATTCATGGAATGGTTATCCAAGATTAGAGCCTCCTCTGGATTGCTGTGGGGGCAAAAATGTGCAATTTGGGACCACATTCATACTAAACTCCACTGCTCCATTGTATTTTTCTTCTGGACTATGAGGATGCATACAGCAGTTCACCACACTAGTCTACATTCATGTGGCTTATTTGAAGCTCTGTGAACATAGACTTGGACCAGTGTGTACAGCTGTTTTTCAGTGCTGGGAGCTGCACGGGGAACCCAGTATAAGTAATTCTGGGTAGGGGAAGGCGCAGGCATGATCAGGGGAAGCTAGGAGGTCCGCAGTGGGTCTTGGGGCAGATTGGTGGATTTGCAAAGGGGGATGTCCATCCAGGAGTGGTGAGCAGCACCATACCTAGACTTCTGGTGGCCCTGGGCAAACTTTTAGTATCGGGCCCCCCTTCGACAGAGATGATGATAATAATAATTGGACAACAGAGGAAAAATGATCATTTTCAGGCCCCCTTTCTGTCCAGCTGCCCAGTTCACCCATGCCTGTGTCCAGGTCCGGTGGTGAGGTTGAGGGCTAAATAATAGCCAGGTCAGGGTTGGGGGGTTGATAGGAAGAGCACAGCCTTGGGGCTGTGGGGAGCAGCTAGGCTTTCCTAGCTCTGAGGCTGTGCTCCAAACATGTACAGGCATTCGGCAGAACAGATTCAGCCATTCCCAGTCTAATTTCATTGATCACCTTATCATGCCTGCCATTTTTTGCTGATTTAACCCCTTTTGCTGATTTAACACCTGCACAGATGGGCATTTAGATTGGCCTAACCCTAATTAGGTTGAACTAAATGGCAATGGCTGCATGTATCCTGAGGCAGAGAAGGGGTGCAAAATGAAGGAGGCTGAGCTAAAGGGTGAGTGGATGTGAAGGGCACTGGGTATCCAGCTCAGCAGATACTAATTAGGTAGTGAAGCTGATGGACCCTCCGTGGGAACATATGCATTGTGAGGAATGTGCTTATTGTAACTCTTTTAGCACTTTCCTCTCCTCCTAGACTGCATAGATAGATGCTTGGCAGAGATGGAAGAGGTGTCCAAATAGCACGGGGGAAGCATCTGGAGCAGTCAGGCCCCACGGCTCTTTCTGTGGACTTGCATCGAGTGCATGAACGGGCCTGAGTGACTTGCCTTGTGGTAGGGCCACTGAATGAAGAATTCCTGAATCACAAATGGACTCAACAGCCTTAAAGGCTTCAAGTTTTAATGAAGAACGTTGCTTTTGGGCAGTCTGAAGCTGAAGCCTGTTTGTGACCTTTCTGTCTGTGTGAAGCATGTGTTCCCTGGCAGTCAGACATAGCTGACCTCTTCAGTAGTGTCTTTGGCAGTGCATTGATCTGAACAGAAGTGTTTGCTGCAGATGATAGGTCGCTGTTGTTATTAATGTTCCTCTAATGTCCAACCATTCACTCTGTTCTCTGGTGTCCAGGGCCTTTCATATCCTGCACCTTTCAAGAGCACAATATAAAAAGCACTGGAAGCATTTCTGAGCGGTACTGGCATATGCACTACATATTTCTCTGACTAGTGATCATTATTCATATTATGCTGGTGCCCAGGGCCCCCCTGTAGTGATGTACTTGGCAGAGAAAGGGAGCTGAAAAAAGAAGAGAAACTGCAATGGAAAGGGACAGCAGACTTGATCACATATTTTTTCATCACAGGGTATAAATCTCAGGGTAGGTACTTGCTGTCAAGTGACAAAGGACTTTGGAGGCTGTTTCTTACATTGAGACCACTGTGGTTTATTGCTTATATTCACTATGGAGATCTGGGCCCAGGTTTAGTTCTGGAGTGCTTCATTAATGGGTCCTCATAATCCAAACAGAAACTAGTCTATCCTTTTAGGGTCAAATTTCAATGACTGAGTTTAGCTGTTTGTGCTCAAGCTATTTTTTTTAAAAGAGCTACTACCGGAATGGCTTAATGAAAAATGGATGGAAAAAAATTGTTCCTTAGTTAGTATCATTTTAATCTCGTGAAAGCAGCTTCACAGTCTGAAGTAGATGCGTGTAACAGAGTCAACACAGCAGCATTGTATTCAGGACAGTCAGGAAGTACAAAAGCGCGCAGACTGAGCTATCTGTGTCCTGTGGTCCCGATGGATGAGTGGCAATGCCACTGTTTCATTAATTTCTTCAGCAGTTCTCTGCGTTTCGCCCATTTTGGCATATTTCTGTGTCTGCAGCTCCAGATGTTTTGTTTCTTGTTTCATCATTTTGATTTGGGACACTTATTGAATAGGAAGCTAGGCAAGGGAAGGAGGGCGGCGGGGGATGCCAGTAGTAGAGCTTGGCCCAATTGAGCACATTATAGGGCATCTGGGTTTGCTGGTTTTGCTTGATTCCTGGAAAATACAGGCAAAATGGAGGTGCAGATTTGAACATCTGGGGAAAAAAATGTTAATGGGCATTTGAAACTGTCACTTTTGTGCTAGTCCCTGTCCAGCCTGTATGGTATTGATTATTTTTTTTTTTCCCCATCCGTTGGCCTACCAGAAGCACATTTTACCCTGGTTTTCCCTGCAAAGAATAACTTTCTAGGTACACTCTGAGATTTTGTTCCTGCTCTAACCCCTCTTTGAAACCTCTAGTATAGAGGCTCCTATCATCAGATACTTCCCAGTACAGCAGTACTAGGGTCTCCTTTGAATGTGTATAGACACCATCAATAGTATGGACTAAAATCAGAGCTAGAATAGGTGGCAGAGGCTCAGCTGCTGTTAATTGTCCATGAATTTCAGTACAGCTATACTCATTTTCACCAGCTGACAATTTGGGACCCCTGACCAACAGATTTCAGCTCTGGCTCTGACTTCTTTAAAGGAAAAGAGAGTCCCAGTTTAAGGCTTGGATTTGGATCTGGCTCAGATAAAAGAATCATAAAATTAGCTCTGTCATTCAGTTGGATATTGCAATGCCTCTGCTAGTGGGCATCTCAGTGATGAATTAGCCTAATGTAGCCTCAGAAGCAGTCCCTTGTGCAATACTCTAATGCTCTCTGCATGTCAGAACTGAGATATATGGAGTAGCCTTATTATTTAAATTTTAATACACACTTGCAGCAGGAGTCCTTACATCTTTAAATAAATAAAAAAGCAGGAATCCTTACATCTTTAAATAAATAAAAAAGATTCCTGTAACATCTCAACATGAATAAAAATAATGGGGAATTAATAAGTCTTAAGCTGAAATGCACCCTTTGTGTCTTGACAAGTACACATGCTGCTTTGGTCAGGTATGTGCCAAAAAACCCCTCTACATAGCCATGTAATATTTATCATGTTTCTCTTATAACAACTCCCCTGCCCTGTCTACCAAAAGTGGTAGCTATTTCTTCTTTCTTTTGTGTGTCAGGGATATGTGATTTTGCTGTCAGCATGGTTTGTATAATGAAAGGCAAATGGTGTCCAATGTGTCTTGAAGAAAACGTGCAAACAACAGCAAAATTATATGTTGTTAGAAAAGAAGATATGTGACTTGTTTGCTGTCAATACTGCTCTTAATGACAGAGTACAAGGAAACTGTGCCTAACGTTCGTCGCATGCATACAGTGATGAGTACACGTTGCAATGTGTGTAATGAGAACTATAGCTGTACATGTGTACCGGGTAGGTAGGGGTAACATTTCTTAGTGTTAAGGGTGTGTGCTGACTCTGTGAAATCGGGGCCAGATGCTGTAAATGATGTATGAAATGAAAAATCCCAGTACAGCTACTGCACAGAGAGAGCACAGACAGCTCTGAAATTACAGCTCTGCCATTTGCTGTAATTTTAAGTTCAGACACAGACAGATAAGCCCTAAACCACAAGCCTCAACAAGAAAAAAATAAAAACAAAGCCAGAGCACACAACATTATATCTCTTAAGGATTCAGAGTGGGGAATTTTCTCCTTTATTTCTTTCTTACCAAACCCTTTCAGGAGTACGATGATGGTTTAAAGCAAATAAGAGTTTATGAGCAGAGCCTTCTTATATAGTTAGGAATGGTCTCCAAACAGACATTGATTTGGCAGAATCATGGCCTTCAGTAGGTCCAAGATTTCAGCCAAGGCACCTGTATACTTCCTCACTCCCAAACTCACAAAACGTGAACTCTTAGAGCTTGAGTGCCTATTTGCATTCATGTTGGTTGGATG
>NW_005842163.1:1600011-1608435 GCF_000455745.1 Alligator sinensis | reverse complement strand
CATTCCTGCCTGTGCAGGGAGTTGGACCAGACGACCCTTGAGGCCCCCTCCAACCCTAATTCAATGCACAAGTGTCTGTGAGACATGCTTTTTCCATTAAGGTTTCTCCGCATAGAAATTCACTTGTGGAGTATGACTGTTTGTCAAAAGTTTATAGAAACAGGGGGAATAAATCCTTTCAAAGTGAATTGCCAATGTTTTTTGAATGAATGACCCAAAATCTTGTTGGTAGGTTTGCCCTGATCTGGTGGGTAGGCTCTGAGATCCTGCTTTTACAGGTATTTCTTGTAAATGTGCCTTTTCCCACCATTTCCCCCAGTTTGTTTGGCAAGCACAGCTGCTCTCTTTCCTACTCTCACTCTGTTAAAACCCAGAGGATCTCCTCAGGAATAATTTTTAATAAAGTTTATGACTTGTTTGCCCAGCACATAGCCCTGTGTATACCCCCTGATATAAGCTGACATGGCTAATTTTCACTTTAATACCAAAAATGCTCTATTATTGTCCACATATTTTCAAGCTCCTTGTGTGATGGATTTTAATTCTTTTGGGCAGGAAAGAATAGAGAATATTTCCCTGATGATTATTCCCTTCCCTCCTACTTCCTGACAACCTCACAGTCAGCCTGAGTTCTTCACAAACACCTTCCCAGTTTAGATGGGTGGTCCAATCTAGGTAGGTCCAATTTAGGAACTTTTCCTAACTAGCTTTAATTATCTGTAATAAATATAAAAACAACAACCACAAAACCCCACAAACCATTTTTTAGATCCTGGAGACTATAATATAATCTGCACAGAATGATTTTAAATAGGCCTAAACCTGGCAGGTTTAAGGAATTCAGTAGGGAACTATGGGAGGTGGTCCTCAAATCTGTGCATTAAAGATTTTTCCTAATAATGGTACTGAAATCCTTTATATGGAAGTCAGTTTTCATTTTCAGGCACAAACGTTCAATCTGCTGAAGACATACGGCCTGACTACTCTCACTGCTGGCCTTACGTGCTTGCAACTCCAGTGGTTTCAATGGCTGTAGTCCTGATTTATACCAGTGTCAGGGAAATTTGATCCAGGTCAAAATGTGGAAATTGGAACGAGGCACTGTAAGTCTCTAACTGGAACCAAAGATTTAAACAGGATACAGCAACAATGAGCAGACGCTGCAGTTCCTGTGGGTGAGGAAGTGGTCTTATTTAGTTGTCCGCGTTAATACGCTGCTTAGTAAAGCCTGCAGAATGCTAAATGTAACATTACATGGGTTGGAAAAATAAGAAATGAATATTTTCTCAAGTGTAGTTTAATTTTTTTTTCTATAGCTGCAAGACAATAGGGAGGTGGGATAACTGGGGTGTGTTTTCAGCTGAAATGTGGCGGGTATTAGTCTCACAGCTCTCATTAATGCTAATAGGAGTTGCACACCTAACTGTGCACAGCCCTTAATTTGTAAGCGACAAGGGAATTTGAATCTAGAATATACAGCACGATTGTCTCATGCAGCAAAGACTTGTTGCTACGCAATTCTTGCTGGAAAGGCTGGGCTTTTCGGCATGCAAGAAACATATTGCATGTATTTTTAAAGCCATTTTTGCTCTTCAAACTTTTCTAGTCAAGAATGGCAATACTCAGAAAACTGTGGAGCCTTAAACACATGCAATGTTTTCCAATGTATTGAAATTTTCTATGTAGATGGACAGGTGCAACGTAGAAATGTAAAACAAAACCCCCAAACAACAACCACAAAAACTTCATTCAGAATCTATTTGTGTTCATTTTTGAAAAATTAAAATGTCTGTCCCAAGCCTTTTTGCTTCCCAGTGCAACAGTTATGACCACATTTTTTTCCATTGTAGATTGCTCAGAGACCTTAACCTATGATATTTAAAGAACAGGCTTTAAAAGTTAAATGAAAATAATCTATAGAAAAAGGCCATGTTAATTGTGCCTTCTTCCCACACAGTTTTTTAGCTCTTTTTTTCCTTTAGGCATTCCTTGCATTAAAATATCCATTCACCAACTGTTCACCAACTGTTCCTTCTTTCATTGCCGTACCTTGGTTCTCATTTTAAGACACCAGTGAATATTAATACTTCAGCTTCACAGACTTTGAGGTTTTCTTGGGCTCTTAAAGGTAAAAGTTTTAGGATATACTAAAGCGAAACAGAGATGCTTTTTAAAGGGAACAAGGTGTTACTAGGATTAAACTATGATGCAGGTGTTACTAGAAAATCTCTCAGAATAACTAGGACACAGAGAGTTTGTTCAACATGCTCAAATCCTTCACGGGGGAAGTATCTTTTTAAAAAAAAAAGATATTGATTTATCTCTAATAAAATACCATAGAATAGAACAGTCCATTCATGAAATTATATTATAAGGGAATTTTGTTTTGCCTCCAGCTATCAATCACTTTTCATAGGAAAAGGAACATTATACTTTGGGCCACCCACATCCCCAGCTGGGGAATCCAATGGAGCTATGCCAGGTCACACCAGTTGAGGACTTGACTCTTTTTTTCACTTGTGTCTCTCAGGTTAATGGTAAATAAGAGGACAAATGGACGGTGTGTCCAGTGTTCTGGCTTCATTTCTGGGCTCTTTCCAGTGTGACTTTGGACACAATCTTTAACTCCTCTGAGTTTTAGTTGCCGTTATGCCAAGTACAAGGAATAATAGTCACAGAGCCAGATTTTTAGAGAAGGTGACTTGGTTCTACTTCCTTCCAGTCAGTGGAGCTACACCAGTTTGTACCAGCAAACAATATAGCCCCCAGATCCTGCTTCACAGGAGAGATGGAGAGTTATTGTTTTCAAGTGACACTGAGACGCTTCAGGGGAAGGTAGTGCAGTACACCCATCCTTGTTACAAGCAGAACATTTATTTTATATGACTCATATGACTTCATATAATTCTACTGAGATACTAGACTCCTTGTGGTATCTCTGTGCAATGTACAGACTCCTGTATATAGCATGCAGGATCAGTGGTGGCCTTAGGGTCATTGGGGCCCTGGGCAAATGAGTCATTTGGGGCCTCTTAGAGGCATCATTTTGATGGCCTTTAAGTAAGTTGGACATTTATTGCAAAATTTTGGGGCCCCCTAATGTGTGGGGGCCCAGACGGTTGCCCAGTTTGCCCTCCCCATAGGCCACGACTGGTAGAATAAAGCAGAGCTGAAGCCATTCAGGTGCAGGTACTGGTTTTGACACTGTGGCTAGGTACAGGTGTTACACTTATACTGGCATAGGTGATTGAAAACTGGTCTGTACCTGTAACAGAACAGGAGTTCAGGGCATGTAGACGGGTTTAAAAATGGTAGAACCTGGTCTCAGATACACCTGCATCAACATGCACTCACACTTAATTGATTTAGGTTAGACCAGTGCATTGAACTTCTTATCAGTTCCCCTATCAATCCATGTTCGATTGCTGCCTCCTGGTATTCCAGGAGCCTTTAGCACTCGGCCCACACTCAGCTGCTCCAGCTGCATCCAGCGGGTCCTGCTCCCAGGCTCTCACTGACCCTCCCCAGTCCTGCTTCTGGCCTGTGGCCAGCTGTCATGCACAGCCCAGCAGCAGGGGTGAGGGGGTGAGGGATGGGGGCTTCTGCATGGACCCAGTCCTGGCACTCCCAGACCCAAGCCAGCACAGACTCTGTCCCTAGTACTGCCGGGGGGGGTGGACACTTTTGCTGCACGGACCTGGCATCCAATCAGGGGTGTCCCGGCCCCACTCAGCTGTGCTCAGCGACCTCTGGCAGCCTGGGGAGCCCGAAGAGCCTGCTGGCAGGCATGCAGGAGCACCCCAACCTGTCGGCCTCAGCCAGTGCAAGCCGCCTGTCCCATCCTCCCCCCATCTCCACCAAAGGGTGAACATGTGTTCTGTTCACTCCCAAATTAACCTATGCTGCTTACAGAAACCTGCATAGGTTTGATTGATTCTACCTCATGTGTTTTGAATGTCTGAACCTAGCTTGTAAGCATACAGCTTGGAATGCTTTTTGCTAGGAGAGCAATATTACTGTCTGGGTGCTTCACTCTGGTGTATTCCCTTGACTATGAATAGATCTAAAAACCAGACCGCTGGTTATTTTAATCTGGGCTCCAGTTTGACACAGGCTACATAATTTAATCCAGTTATTGAGCCCAATAACTTGGGTTTCACTTACAAGCATTAAGTAGAAAGGCACACGGTCTTCATTTGAAGATCTTGAGAGAAGATTCTGCCACTTGCATTGGTAGCATGCTTCAGTGGTTTTTTACCCTCACTGCTTTAAATCTGTGCCTTATTTCTCATTTGAATTTGTCCACCTGTAACTTTCAGCCATTGGTTCTTGTTGTTAGATCTTGACCCTGCCCAGTGCAGAACATGCACACCTCCCTAGGCAGCTCTCCGGAGGTGCTCAGCACCCGGTAGAATCAGGGCTTCGGGGATCTATGGAATCTAAAGGCACTCGCATGTCATCCATTGCATCTATAAAGGGTAGCCAGGACATTGATGCTTGAGGCAAAATGAGAGTACAGGAGCAGGAAGATCATCTGTGACATGAGACCTTTTTAAAAAGACATGTTGAATTTTCAGTCTAAAAGAAACATAATGTTTCTGGCAGATGAAAAATCCTACCCTGTGCCCCATTATTTATATCCTGTTTTTCTTATAGCTATTTACATTATTTTCCCTTTGGAAATAGAGTAGCAGATTGAAAACTCGAGCAATATCTATAACCATTAAAATAGATGTTCAGCCTATAACAATGAACTCATGCCAGTATCTAGTAAATTATGCACAAACGCACCAATTCTTCTAAGACTGTCGACAAGTGCAATAAATATTTCCTCTTATCAGCCAGGGGGTTTGTTGTGCAGATAATTTTTTCATTTTCTGTGCTGGGGGACGTGATGGCTCTCCCCACCAAGGTAGTTTAGATAAACAAGGAACATGGAGAGGAGGCTGCTTAATTTATTTATTTTGCTCACTATTTTTCTTGAAGAGATACCAAAAAAAGTTGTCAAAGTGAAATATGCCATATGCAAAGCCATTTTTCCTTAGGAACTAGGTGATTGTCCCATCCAAGTCCTATCAGGGAGTTTGAGCGTTCCAGCGGCAAAAGAAAAAAGCTGTACTTGAACGGAGAAGGATGCACAAATAGGCTGTGGCTCAACTGCCCACTTCCTCCTCCATTTTGTCTTGCACTCTCATTTTTATCCAGCCCACCACCATTGTTTCCTCTGTCAGCTGCTATTAGCTGGCTTCTTCTCCTAATGACATAGGCATAGGATTTGCCATATTGAATCTGACCCGAAGCCCATCGATTCCTGAATCTTGGCTCTGACAACATAAGTATTTTCCCAAGGAAGGTGGGAGAATGCTGCAAGACGTTGATACAGAATAATCCGTCTTCTCCTTCCCCCCAGGGTCCTAATAGTTAGCTTCAGTACTAAGCTCCGGGTTTAACGTTCCTTCCTGATTGGTTTTTGGTTTTGTTTTTAATTGACATTGACTAAGGAAAAGGCCTGTTGTTTCTGCTGATATTCAGCTGTTCTTGCACGCTCTTGAGACTGGCGATTTTGCATCTTGTTGGTTTGAGGTACCAGAGCCCAGAAGGCAAGATATATAGCTTATCAGTGCATCAAAGAATACTGTTAATTGCCTAAAAAAACAATTGTTATAGCTATTTATGCCACTTGCTAATAACCATTCTTGGTCTGGGTCACAGCATCTCAAAGGTAAAGTCAAGCCGAAGACCCTGGATTGCAAAGAACTGAACTCTTGACTTCTATGTTTTGTTCTGTGTCTTGTCTCTCTGGAGTAATTAGGGAAATCTGTTGACATTGGCCAGTCTGTCAAAATAGAGGGTTACATGTTAATATAAAATGTATGCTAAGTGGCAAACTCAGGCTGCCTAGCATCATATAGAAGATCTTACTGGAATGATACTCAGCACCTTGCAATAGAGCAGCGGTTCCCAAACTGCAGGTCATGACCCCAAATGGGGTCATGGGGAGCTCTGAGGCGGGAGTGAGGGGCCATGCTGAGGAAATGGGGTCATGCTGAGGAAAAGTATGGGAAGCACTGCAGTTGAGGTTATATAGTATTTATTTTATTATTGTTGTTGTTATTTTTCAGTCTGGTACTTGTTCCAATATATTAAGTATTTCCCTTTGTGTTCTGCCACTTCAGTTTCGAAGACACTTTGTCTCCAGAGTATAATTACCCTTTCATTAGCATTTGTTCTTTCCTGGGCATATATGGAACTACTCCTGCCTTGTTTTTTTCTGCTTTCCCTTGATACGTTCGATGCAACATTTAATTCTCTAAATTTTTGTGTTGTCTGACCCTTGCAGTGCACCACAAGTGCCTTACAAGTAAAGATGCAGATGCATTTTGTTCAGAAAGAGCTGAAAAAGGCACTGTTTGCTTTGGCAGTTGTTTCGTACTTTACTCCCAAAGATGTTTAAAGATTTCAAATCTAAAATATAACAGATCTTGGTAGAGACAAGGATATAAAATTTCAAACTTTACTTTTATCCTGATATCGAATGCAAATACATTTTAAGTCTGGAGATAAGAAAAATCTTGGGTGACTCCTTCTGCAGACAGCTTATTTTTTCAGATGTGTTGTATTGTATACAATTTAAAATGCAATTATATTTTAATGCAATTGTATTTTAATGCACAAGGCATATCAAGGGTTTCTCTTCTGTCATTTAAAATGTATTTGGAGAAGAATGATGAAAAACGCTGAATGGTAGATTCTCAAAGGCAGAAATTAGATGTTGATGCCCAACCCCTACCAACTTTCATTTGCAAATAGGTATCAGTCCTTCATTCACAATAACAGCACATACCTAAACCAGTGGTTGGCGATGTTTTTGGGTAGTGGGCCAGTATGACTTAGCTTGGGTGTGTGAGGTAGGCTAGCACTAGGATCCGGCTGTTGTCACCACTGTCACTTCTGTTTGTTGCCTGCAGGAGTCACTTCTGTTTGTTGCTGCTGAGTGTTGTCAAGGGCCCTTACTGCTGAGTGCCACCCAGGCCACCATGGGCCAGATCTGGCTTGAGGGCCATAGGTTGCTAAACCTTGAATTAAAGAGGTACACCCCCAGCAAAATGTCAGGTGTGTCCCTAATATCCTACAAACTCCATGATGCCAGCTGCTTTTCCAAATAGTGCCTGTTTCCCCTTTATAGCTATCCAGCCTTGGAAAGGTTATGTTGTTTCACTGATCACTTTTATTTCCAACTCAGTAATTAGTTGTTATGGTTTATAAAAAAAAAAAAAAATCTGCAGTTTGATTTAAGATGATGAGTGTAATTGTAATGCTTTAGATGGGTGCGTGTTTACTAGAAGTGGAAGGGCTTGCTACACAGGGAAGACCATGGACAAATATGCAGTAGTAATGCAGCTTTTTGAAGCATTACAAAAATGTAGTGTTGCAAGGTATAGACAGATGTGCAGAGCCTCCTGGTGGGAGCGCTACAAGTCACTGGGAAGGCATTCAGGGGTGTGCTCTCCAGCCAGGAGATGATAGAGGGTTTCTCAGCCTTTCAACTGTGTTCCTCCCGCCCCTTCAACTGGGTGATGTAGGGAGCAGAGCTGTATCCCATCTCCACCTCTCCCCCCTCCTGTACTGAAGCAGCAGCATGTTCAATGAGAGCCACTAGACAGGGGGAGAACAGATCTCGGAGACTGGAGAGCTGCATTTCTGCTCATACCCCTTGCCCTTGCAGGGAGTGGTGGGTGCTGGCAGTCAATTTATGACCCAGATACCTTGTTTCAGGTGGACCCAGACACTCAGACTGGCCACATCCTTTCCATTCAATAATAGGAGAATTTTATTGGTACACAGTAATAGCAGATGAGAATAATGCAAACAATTCTATATCTACCAGTCCTTGATTTGTCATCAGAGTCAAGATACGTCTGGCCGGTACACGAGCTCCACCCTGAGGTTCTCTCTTGAACGTCAGATGTCAGCAGCCCAGAGGTTGGAGGCCAAGGCCCACCCCTTCCCCCACAAGTAGGGTGGGTGAGACAGGCTGGTGGTGTGCCCTCTGTCCATGGCGGCCTTGGGTCCCCCTCTCAGAGACCCTTTGCTGGTCTGAAATCCGTTCTTTTGTAATCTTTTCTCCATGGGCGACTGGTGCCGCCTTATTAAGGGGGGGGCACTTGCCCCCCCCCCGGTCCCACCAACTGGAGGGAGGGTCCCTCGTGGGCGGGTGATCCTGTAGTGGAGTGACGGGGTCCCCCCGCAGGCAATCCTGCAGTCGGGGGGGGACCCTGGGCGATCCCGCAATGTCCGATCACTGTGGCCAAATGCTGTGCTAGCTTCAGCCACTTCTAGGAGTAGCTGCAGCCGCTTCTGGGAGCAAGGGTTGGCCACAGCCACTCCCAAAAGCAGCTGTAGTGAGGGCAGCAATCCACCCGC
>NW_005842163.1:1596800-1599994 GCF_000455745.1 Alligator sinensis | reverse complement strand
ATTCCTGCCTGCCCCCCCTGCTCATCGCCTAAGCAGTGAGTGTGGCCGACAGGGGGTGCACCAGAGCTCTTGGGGCATGCACGTGCACCTCCATGCACCCCCTATGCATCGCCACTGCTTTTCTCCTCCTGATGACTCTCCATCTTTGGGCATCGCCGATTGGCCTCTCTGTGGTCATCATACTGTCCACATTCTGTCCTGTCAGCATAATCCTGTTTCACAAACCCATCACATGCACACATCCCCATTTGGGCTTTACCAGGCTCCTCCTAATTTGGTCTGTTCCCCCAAAGCCAGAAATCCCAAGGGCTGTGCACTTGGGCACTGTGACCTGGTGCCACCTTATCTTATGTTACGGAACACTGTAGTACATGACTTCAGTTCTCAGCCTGTGTGTCTTCTCCCTGCTTTCCTGTATTAGACACAGTGGGCCTTGAGGAAACTGTCACAAAACAGAGAAATCAGTTAACCCTTGTTGTTCCCCTGGACCATTATTCTAATGCACATCTCCTTTACCTACAAGACAATTCCCAAAAGCAAACCTCTAAGTACCATTTTCTATACATCAGTAGGCTGTCATTGAAAGTGCTGATCCCCTAGTTCAGGGGCAAGGCCTGCAGTTCTGATCCCTGTGTCCAGCCCCTAGTGACACGTAAGTACCCAGGCATCACTTATTAGCTGTCTACCCCACTTTTCTTTCTCCTCTGCTGGTGGGGGAGGGGGGGCACAGAGCACTGAGAGACCTAGAGACTCCCTGTAGCACTACGATGCATTATACAGACATTAGATGTGGTGCTACAAAATGTTGTACTACAGAGAAGTTCCTGCTTTATCCAGGAATGTTTCCTTACCACTTCTGCGATTTTTGCAGTACTGCAGGGGTTGTGCATGTCTGTCCTTTCTATATTTGTTAGCACTACAGTGGTGCCTGTAGTGCTACAAATGTAGCATCTGTCCATGGTTTATCAATGCACTTAGGTAATATGACTGTGCTCAGTCGAGCTGTTAATGTTGCTAAAGCTTTTTGCATTTCTTGGTTTTAGTGCTTCTTAAAGGAAAATTCACTTGATGAGACTTCACTGCAACTTAGCAAGTGCTTTTTGAGATATGAATTAAATATAAAGAAGAGACAATCATCAATCCTATATCACGAAACTGAACTCCCTAATTTGATCATTAGATTTATACTTTTAGATCATCATTTTCTAAAGCTTTACTTGATAAAAAGTTTTCCCAGTATGAGTGGGCTTCAACCCCTCTGGCAGTGCAAGTTGAGCTATTTCAGACTGTGACATCCAGAGCGTTTCTTTTAAACAGACAACCTGGTATGGAAATTATATATATTCTCAGCAGGTATTCAACTTAGTGGATGTGCTGCCTGTGGAGTACATTACAGTTGAATGCATACACTGAATATGAATAAACACTGAAGTATACTGTGAATAAGATCTAATGATAGATGACAGCTTACACAGGACACGATGCCCACCTCTCCTATGGGACTGAACATGGGACTTCCAATACTAGAAACATGGGCCTCTCACATTTTAAGTAAAGGAATCCTCTCTATGTTGTTACCAAGATCTTCTGGCAAATCATGTGAGCTACCCAGGAGAGACAGGATCACACACACTCAATGTTGTTTTGTAGGCAGTACTGAGTTCTAGCTAACTGGCTTTATGATAATGCAGGCCTTTTCTGCATTATCATCTGAGTATGGATATCAGCCTAAAGTTGTTTTATAGTAGGGTAATTATTCCCATACATGTAAGAAAATAAGCTATACTGGTATGAGTCAGCTTTATATCAATCTAAGAGCATCATAGGAACTTGTGTCAGGATTACTAGTTTGGAAAAAATGGCACCAGTGACCAATAAAATTTTCAGTTGTAGACTAGACCTGCGCCACTTTATCCTTTTACAAGTGAAAGCTGTGGCAAGGCACTGGGTAATAGTGCTGTGCAAAGCTTCGGTCCCTGATTCAATTCAGTGGAGATTCAGCCCAACTCAGCCGAATCTCTGAATCCAAATCAAATCAGAGGACTCTTTAATCTGTCCGAATCCAATTGGAAGCCTCCGAATCAATTTGGAAAGATTTGGCGATTCAGACATAGACACAGCTTTAAATGTTTTTCTACCCCTAGGTGGTAGCAGGCGGCTCATGAATGCTGCAATGCTGGGGTGCATGGAGTGTCCCCTAGAAGGACGGGGGGGGGAGGGGGTCCCCAGCACACTTAGCAGCAGACCCAAAAGTGGACCAGAAGCACTTCTAGTCCACTTCTGGTTCTGCTGGGGAACATGCTGGGGTCCCCCTGTGCCCCAGCTCAGCGACTGGTGCCTCCTGGGTCTGTGGGGGGCATCTGGAGTCCCCCCTTGGCTGATCGCTGAGCCATGGGTGGGAACAGGAGGGCTCCTCTGCATGCTCCCCAGAGGAATTGGAAGTGGGCTGGAAGTACTTCCGGTCAACTTCTGGGTTTGCGGCTGAGCACGTGGAGGGCCCCCCCACACTCCTGTGGGATGCTCCATCTGCCCCAGCATCACAGCATTCACAAACTGCGCTGGTACCTGGAGGTCTTTAGAAAAAACATTTAAAGCTGTGTCTCTGTCCAAATCACTGATTCTTTGAATCAGCATTGAATCTTCAGATTCAGATTTGGTCAAATCAAATCAGGGACAGTGATCTGAATTAATGAGGTGAATCACTGTCCCTGATTTGGGCCGAATCCACATTGAATAGGGCCCTCTTCGCACACCCCTACTGGGTAACTATATCTTGCCTGCAGAATTATTGCATCAGATTAACAAATTGTATTTACTGATAATTTCTCTTTTAATTCCATAACTATTCATTTTCATTCCAAAATGGACATTCATCTTTAACACCTTTCTTGTCACATTAGTGAAGATAAAACAATGACAATAGGCACCACTGCTAATGCAGTGTGAGTCTGTCAATTGACAGTTGCTACTGCATTAAGATTTTAACATTATATTAATGATAGTATGGTGAGCTTGCCATCATGAGGGCATAGTTTACCTTCCTACTTCTACATGCAAAGTCTATCATTAAGTTCCATGAATAATGCAAATCAGACAAAAAAAAAGTCTATTAGATTATTTTATCCATCGCCCTGCCAGTACAGGATTATTTTTTCTACCACTGTTATTTTTCTATGGACAAAATGTCTGTGTTA
>NW_005842163.1:1596280-1596790 GCF_000455745.1 Alligator sinensis | reverse complement strand
AACAGAATCTGGTCCAAATGCCATTAAAACTAACGGCGAGACTTCCTCTGATTTCACTGGTATGTGGATCAGGCCCATAGGATCTAACTTTGGCCAAATCTTGGTTGTGTGCCTTCTCTCATGCTGGGTTTTAGTTTATAAATCCACAGGAGTCGTACAGAATCTTTCCAGACTTGGAGAGTAGCTGTAAAGCATCTGTGTGAATGCTGGTTCATGGTAGATTTAAAAAACTACAAAACCAGCCTTTTTAATGAAGACAAAATTGCTACCTTTACATTTCATATGGTCGTTGTATCGCTCTTTTACATGCGGAGAATGGCTTCCAGGATTTGTGATTTAAACAAAATGGGTTCTTACTTTATCCTTACAGTTATGTTTAACATCTTTTATTTTTATTATTTTTCTATCATCACAGTTATGTTTAACATCTATTATCAAACTGAGAGAGACAAAGAAGGAACAAAAACTGAAACATAGACTATCTAGTCTGTTAGTTCTGTCTTCAGTAGT
>NW_005842163.1:1586595-1596270 GCF_000455745.1 Alligator sinensis | reverse complement strand
TGTAGGGATTTCTGTGATATGAAATAGCTTGCCCAGTGGCATATGTCCCATCACTTGCTAACTTGATTGTGGTCTAACTGGACTGTGGTTTTCAAACTAGGGTATGCATGGAGCTTCTGATCAGTCAGTTTATGATGCGTAATGCCATGGCTGCATGTTGACATTGGTGAATATGCAGAGATATGTAGGGGGTCCAAGCATCAATATTTTGCAAGTAGAGGGGTACCTGGCCAAAAAGGTTTGAAAGACACTAGTCTAGAGCATTAGGATTAATATCTCTTTTATACTTGTGTCATGTCCAATGTAATTGTGTGTATTGCTGTTACATGTCAAATCTCTGTCTTTGAATCCTACTAAGCTTTTGAATGTTTAGGGCAATATTACAGTCCATTTGTGTCACCAGGGTAGTGCAAAGAAGTCATAATGATGCCTACTTGGTCAACTAGTTTCCCTTAGTGTATGGGAATCTCTGGAAGGTGGGTGCCAAGTGCAGCTGGTTCCATCCTACTTTCTTCCTGGCCTAGTTTTGCCACGGGTGGCATACAATGCCCAGCTCAGGATACAATGCTCAGCTCGTATAATTTTCCCCAGGGGTCCATAGCTGGTGGTACAAATAACCCTACGGCTCCTCTAACTTGTGCTGGGGCACCAATGAACCCCAGCAGGCCCAGTAACTGCCTTGGAGAAGAGAACCACAAAGGTGGTGTACAGCCATTTTGCCTGCCCTCTTTACCCTTCCTTGCATTGATCAACACTCAAACAGACATGGACTGTAATGTCCAAGGCTCTTCCTCTTGATAACTTGAACTTGTCTAATAATTGTTTTAACTTAACTTGGAAATGCATACAATGTGTTTATTGCTGTTTGTATGTTTTTTTTGCATCATCTACACTTTAGCACTTCATTATTCACCACACCTGTTTTTTTTATAAACCAAGCATGCGTGAATCTGTGAGTGCCCTTTTCCAACAATTTCTAGAAAGCTTTAGAGGAAGTATTACCCTCAGAAGAAAAGATTTGAGAGGTGAAATCTTGTAGGTAGTATAATTCTACTGATGTTTCACATTCCTAGATTACATGACACTGTGCACTTGCTAGCTCAGGACAGTGTGTAATGGCATAGAAAGCTGCAACTGTCTGATAACTTAATGAATGTAAGGATGAATAAGAACATTTTACACCAGAGAAAATGTTAGACTGCTAGTGACAACACTGGGCTGTCCAACCTTCACATGAAAAGTAACCTATGAATAATAAAGTATGCAAAGAGCAGCTGCAGATGTCTGTGGTCTGGAGACTTGAATAACTTATATTTGCCAATAGCTGTACTATTTGTACCAGGATTATGTACTTTCTTGGTTAACAATGTTTTGTAAAGTAGTGAATGTTGAGAAAGTCAGCTAACCCTGAGCTAAACTATAATTCCTGACATTGGGGGTGGTGTATGGTTTCTTTTGTTAGCCATCCATTTATTTAGGATTGAGCTCACTTTCAAGATTTCTCCAAGCCTCGCTGGCATGGTAGCCTGACTACAAATAACCCAAGTTCAAGAAAGCGTCCATTGTGTGTCCATTTTTTTCCACATAGCAGGCAGACCTGTTTCTGGCTTCATCGTCCCTGGTGACATTTTTGCCTGTACAGTCCAGGCTGTGGGGAGAGGCGTGTAGTTCTGAAGGTACCCTAGCATCATGGTAAGGCCAAAGCTGAGTGCCTATGACAAATCCTATCCACAATGCAGTTCACAAGTAAGGGCAATGTATGCAGACAAGAAGCTAGAATTTTTAGCTTGGCACTCACAAGGGGGACAAATTGGGTATTGAGCTCAAATTTCATAAGAGCTCAATATATTGGGTATCCAGTGAGGGCTACAGGGGTCTTTTGAAAGGGTTATTTATGTGCCCAACTGTTTGTTTGAGCCCCTGTATGAGGGATTTGGAGAGTTTGTTAAGATAACATGCTGCTATGGGGCTCATAGTCAAATTACTTTGAAACTTACTATTTTTTGTAAAAAGCAGCACTCCTCTCTTTGTAATGTGCTGACAATTTATGATAACTTCTTACTGTTTCCAATGCTTTAAAATGTGAGGCTACTTAAAAACAGGGGCTACATGTTATGCTTCTTTCCAAGCAATTTTTAAGGCCATAGTCATTAGGGCTTAGGACGAAGCTTCAGTCCCTGATTCAATTTGGTGGACATCTGGCCTGATTCAGTGGCCTAATCTCTGAATCCAAATAGCATCAGAGGACCCTTTAAACTCTCCGAATTGAATCAGAACCCTCCGAATTGATTTGGAGAGATTTGGAAAGATTTGGAGATTCAGACATAGACACAGCTTTAAATGTTTTTTCTACATACCTCTAGGTAGCAGGCGGCTCATGAGCACTGCAATGCTGGTGTGCATGGAGCATCCCACAGAGGCACAGGGGGATCCCCAGCGCACTCAGCAGCAGACCTGGAAGTGGACCAGAAACACGTCAAGTCCACTTCTGCGTCCACCGGGGAGCATGTGGGGGGCTCCCCCATCCCCCCCCGGCTCAGTGACTGGTACCTCTTGGGTCGGGGGGGGCACCTGGGGTCCCCTGTAGCTGATCGCTAAACCGGGGTGGGGAGCCCCCCAGCGCGCTCCCCAACAGACCTGGAAGTGGACTGGAAGTACTCCCGATCCACTTCCGGGTTTGCTGCTGAGTACGTGGACCTCCCCCGCCCCCACTCCTGTGGGATGCTCCATCTGCCCCACCATTGCAGCATTCACAAGCTGTGCCTGCTACCTCAAGGTATATAGAAAAAACTTTTAAAGCTGTGTCTGTGTCTGAATCGCTGATTCTCCGAGTCAGCATCAGATCTTCAGATTCAGATTTAGCCAAATCGAATCAGGGACAGTGATCCGAATCAATGAATCGAATCACTGTCCCTCATTTGGGCCACATCCAAATCTGAATCAAATAGGGCCCATTTCACACACCACTAATAGTCTTGCTTATTATGGAGATTAAATTTAAAGGAAAGAAAAAAAGATAGTATGAAAGTTTACTGAGTTTGATTAACAGAAATAGGTCTTTCCAGTCTTGTTTGCTTATCCAACATATGCCTATGGGGAAAAAAAATGAATTGCAAAAATGATGGTCTGAAAAACATTCTCCTATTGTATGCTGAGAATGGCCTGAATATGAATTTCCGAAAGTCTTCTCTTTCCAAAATCAGGGTATACATTTTGTAAAATCTTTGTTGTTAGGAGGTGATGAACTATACATCAATACATCTAACCAACTCTTTTATTTTATTAAAACTGATATATGAATAGAGATGCAACTACAGCTGGTTGGAGAAACTTTAACTAATAGTTTCATAGTAAAGGAAAACCCTTGCAAAATCAGGTCAGTCTGGTTAGTGTGTCAAGGGGAAAAAAAAAAGTTATTAGAATATCTAAATATTTTATTTTTATATCATCAAAATAAAAATCATGTTAAATATCTTTTTATTTTTATCATATAAAATACACATAGAATTTTAAATAAATTCACAATCAATCTGAAACATATTGATAGATCCAAATGAATTTTCTTCAGGATTTTCATTTGTGGAAAATATCAGTTATTTTTTTAATTTTTGTTTCCTATCAGAATGAAGACAGATTTCAAAATCTCAATATCCTTCATAAAAGAGAGCATACATCTTCTGCACAGTTCCAGCTGTGAGCTATGAGAAATTGGAGGCTTATAAATTGAATGGGTATCTTGTTAGTCAAGTGGGAATGAAGCCAAAATTGAATTCTAATAGAATGGAAAACCTTTTGAGCAGAAGTAAGAGCAATGTATGTACAAAGGAAATTATATCTGATTTGTTAAGGCGATCTGTATCCGAGGAACATCAGAACACCTTTACTTCATAGGGTGGTTGAGACTAAATTTATTCTAGTGGTGTCCCCTGTGTCTAAGTAATTATAAAAACAAGTAGTCAGAAATGGAAATGTCCTACTACCTTAAGTGTGCTCTTCTCCAACGCCTTGCCTCCAGCCATTGCTTTACCCGTATCTTGTATGAGGGGTCTTCCACTATGCAGGGCTTGACAATTTTCCCCATTGTACATCTAGTCTTTCTAGACCTCTTTCTCCTGCACAATGGCAGCATAAACGTGGAAGGTCTCGCATTGGTCCTCTGTGATGGAATGAACAACAACGCCGACCATTTCTTCCTAAATCAAAGCAAGCAAAGTCTGAGTCCATAATACCTGTGAATCTGGCTTCTTGCTCTTTTACATATTTTGTTCATGCCTTTTTTGGCTGACCCGGTTTATTCCCACGCTCCCATTAACCTGCTCCGTTGTTCAGTTTAACCAGCTGCATGCACTAAATAATAGAAACATTTTAATGTTTTGCTTCTTGAGTGATCCCTAACAACAGTTTGGAAGGATATTGTTGCAATGGATTCTAAGAGAAGGACAGTGGTTGACAATCCTCCTTTTCCTCGCAGCCATTTTCGGAGCTGGCACTGTACTGCAGCTCCAGAGAGGTAGTGCTGGGGAGAGAAGAACATGTGCTATTTTCAGAGCAGTGTTAGAACAAACAGGAGGACTTTTTGTGTGTTTACACTTTATGCAAATTAGGATGTTCCTATAGCAGCACCAGCTTCCTTTGTTGCTGTTTGAGGAGCTTTCAGAATGCATTTTTGTATGCTGCTAAATTTAAACTTCAATATTTTACTGTGGCACAGAATGTGTTCTCTCTCTCCGTGCTCTAAAGGACCTTCCTTTACAATACTATCTATCGGTTGCAGCAAACCCAGCTAGTGGAAGTGGAGCAGCAAATTCCTTCTGTGTTCCCCCATTAAATTAGTGAGGTTATCCCTCTTCCTTGGATCTTTGAGCATACTTTAACAATCCTTGCTTTGGCAGTACATTGGCCAGTGTTGTCCAGTGCTTTACCTGTGGCAGATTAGGGTATTGTGGTCTGTGGGTGCATGACAGGGTTGCCTGTGTAGTTTTAGTAATAGGTTAACCAAGGATTTGCGTGGGATAGTTTGGTCATGCAGGGGGTTGGAGTAGATGACCTCCAGAGGTCCCTTTCAGCCCTACTTTTCTATGATTCTATGTTTCAAGGCCACACCTGGAATCCACTATCAGTGGATGTGTATATATACACTAAGTTGACTTAAAATAAGGTGACTTAAGAGAAGACTTAACTAAGTGGACTTAAGTTAAGCCACATTGGAGCATGTACACGTATAGCCATCTTGTGAGCTAAGTCACTTTGACTAATACGACTCAAGATAATACACCTTGAAAGTATATTATCTTGAGCTACGTTTAAGTTGACTCTGATCCACATATGTACGTATGCTGTGACAGTTAAGTCAACTTAAAAAAGTTAGGTCAATTTGACTGTCAGAAAGTTTGTATATGTGTATGCCCCACAAGAAGAATTTATCTGGTTATCATCAAGAAGGGCCAGGCTTTTTGCACAAAATCCCTTTAGGAGTAGCACTGGAAGGTGTGGGGAATGTATGTAGAAAGGGAGCACTAAGCGTGATCTTACTATTTCCCAAGCATGTAGAGAGATTAGGACCACTGGAGCTTGAATACCCCTGGGCTAGTTCTTTGCTCTGACTTAGATATGCAGAAAAGCTCATGAAGTTCCATGGTCAGGCATCAAATAAACTGAAATCTTTCCAACAGCACTTGGTAATATAAAAAGGGTCTTTTAAGAATAGTTTCTCTGCAGTCATGTGACACCCAGGGTGCATCATCTCCCCAGCACCACCTGGGGTGACGAGGAACAATGGTCATAAGCTGTTGGAGAATAGGTTTAGGTTAGAGATCAGAAGGCAATATTTTACAGTTAGGGTGGCCAAAATCTGGAACCAGCTTCCCAGGGAGGTGATCCTTGCCCCTCACTTGGGCAAATTCAAGAGGAGGTTGGATGATCACCTGTCTGGGGTCTTGTGAACCCAGCATTCATTCCTGCCTGTGGCAGGGGGTCAGGCTAGATGATCTGTTCAGGTCCATCCTGACCCTAGCTACTCTGAAACTATGTGGCATGTAATCTGGTGAAGGACTGCAAGCCACAAAGCAGAATGGAGTTATGAAGCACCTAAATTACCATGCCCATGAAGTGCTATGGACAAAAGAAGTCTTATAATGAACTGACTCAAAATGTGAGATTTTGACTCACTTCAACAAACTGAACTGTTTTAGTTGTGTCAAACCAACTCAGCACTGAATTTTTAATTTTGATTGTCCTGACAGAAAATTAGAAAATTTGAGCTGCATTTTCAGGGGGGAAATCATTTTGATAGAAAATTCTTGACCCAGTTGTATTAGAAACCATTGGCAATATCTAGCCCTGAACTTCATGATGTGAAGTTCTGAAAGGCAGCTAGTGGCAAAACAAACTGGTCAAAAAATGGACTTTCTAATCTTGTAGCCACAGTTTCCATTCCTGCCCCTCTGCCCTCTTTGGGTGCATGGTCTAAAGGAGAGAGGCTTCTGTTGAGGAAGGATGCCTTTTCCCAAACTACTCAAAAAGAAGAGGAATTTATTATTTTTGTTACATGGAGAGCCCTTGGAACATCTCATGGCTGGCAAATATGTCCATACTGCAGCTTGTCTTTCTACAGAAATATATATATATACCAATTGCACCTTTCCAGACTCCTCAGATATTCCAAAAAGACAATCTCTGCTATATATCAAATTGGTCCATGCATTTTTAATGCAGTGCTATTGACTGGGTCCTGGAGATACAAAGATATAACAAATTGCTGTCCTATAAAGGAAAAGGCCATTTGGCCCAGCACATCTGCTCCCTCTTGATTTATTTCAACAACATTATTCTATTTTGTCACTCTATCCCCTCCCCCTTAAAAAAAATCTACTTGTCTCTTAATATCATCTTGCTATTTGCATCTGTAGCCTGTTTGTCATCCTCTCGGAGGTGCTCATTCCTTTGATAGATATAAAAATAATGGTCCAAAGTTGAAAAGCTAGCACTTGTATAATCCTGATAGCATCCTTCATCTTCTGGATTCCCAACACCTCTGAATTGTGCAGTTGGTACCAAATATGTAGTGGAGAATCTTAATATTCTGAATACAGGATATGAGTCATATCCATGAATGACAATTGGGAAAATAAAGCTGCTTGCTTTTCAGACTGTTACTGACCTAGGCTTTTCAAATTGCCCGCATTAGATATAGGGCATGTATAACCAGAAGACAGGCAGGTTATCCAGGCTGACCTGGACAGGCTCAGCAAGTGGGCGGACGAGAATCTGATGGTGTTCAACGCCAATAAATGCAAGGTTCTCCACCTTGGGGAAAAAAAAACCCGCAGCATCCTTATAGGCTCGGCAGTGCTATGTTGGCTAGCACTATGGAAGAAAGAGACTTGGGGGTCATCATTGACCACAAGATGAACGTGAGCCTGCAATGCGATGCGGCGGCTAGTAAAGCGACCAAAACGCTGGCTTGCATCCATAGTTGCTTCTCAAGCAAATCCCGGGACATCATTCTCCCCCTGTACTCGGCCTTAGTGAGGCCGCAGCTGGAGTACTGTGTCCAGTTTTGGGCTCCACAATTCAAAAAGGATGTGGAGAAGCTTGAGAGAGTCCAGAGAAGAGCCACGCGCATGATCAGAGGTCAGGGAAGCAGACCCTACAATGACAGGCTGAGAGCCCTGGGGCTCTTTAGCCTGAAAAAGCGCAGGCTCAGGGGTGATCTGATGGCCACCTACAAGTTTATCAAGGGTGACCACCAGCATCTGGGGGAACGTTTGTTCACCAGAGCGCCCCAAGGGATGACGAGGTCAAATGGTCACAAACTACTTCAAGATCGTTGCAGGCTGGACATAAGGAAGAATTTCTTTACTGTCCGAGCCCCCAAGGTCTGGAACAGCCTGCCACCGGAGGTGGTTCAAGCGCCTTCATTGAATATGAAATCTATGAAATCTATGAAAATCCTCATTTAAAAATTAAGACAATAAACCATCAAAATATTATACATGTTTCAAGCCCAGGTTGACCTCCAGATCCTCAGACCAGGTAATGAACTGCAGCCTGAGAATTTTGTGTTAAAACCATACATTGGGAGATTATTTTGAGGCCATTGAAGTCATTCAGGTAATATTTGTTCAAAAGCCAAAGACTAGGTGGAGACCGAATATTGCAAGAATATGGAATTGCCTTACAACTATGAGTCAGTGTTTTGTCTAACACAACAGTGCCCTAAGTTTGACACTTCAGAGGAAGGTTTAAAAGGCGTCTCCTGAGGCTTTGCCCATTTAGGCAGACAAGTATGAAGAAGCCACCTATAACTGAACATGCTTTTGAGGCATGAGGTTTATCTTATGATCTTACCTACCAACATTGAAGTTGAATCAGTTTTATTCAGTAAAAAAAAGCATTCTTCTTGGGCAAGTTTTGGGGTGCATTTGCTAGTTTTTACTATTTTTTTGTGCAATCTGCAACTCATAGCTCATTCTGACATGGAAATAAAAGAGACTGCTAACTCCAATGTAAGATATGGCAACAGGAAATGAACATATTTAGAGTAATCAGAACAGCTTCTGAAAGAGTTTATCTACTGAAACTTTGATTATCATTTTGAAATTTGTATTAATTCTATTATCAGTCCACAATATTATACATGTAACAGTTTTCAGGGTTGCTCTTATAGACTGCATGGGATGCTAGAAATCGCACAAACATTTGGAACATCAGTTGTTCCCTTGTAATGTTGAATTAGAAATAACCAGGAAATCGGTTATCTCTGCTGATTGCATTGCAGTCATTTGCAAGCTGTCAGTCCAGCTTAGATTGCTCATGGGCGTGAGAAGCTACAGCTGAAACAGCCTTGCAGAAACCTAGGGAGCAGGTTCAGAAGCAGCTTGATTTATTTTATGTTGACTTTAGGAGACCTCTGTGCTCCAGCCTAGCCAAGGTCTGGATTCTTTTTCTTTCTTTTTCTTTCCTTGCCTTTAAACATGTTGCACTTTCTTTTTCTTTAAGCATCTGTCCAATGATACTTCTCTAGTTGACCTCCTGTGGTAGGAAAAAAAAGGATGAGACGCACAAAACCCAGGATGGGTATTTGTGCATGAACAATTAGATGTGCAAATGGCTACATTTATGTACAGATACCCAGGGTCCCTAGGGCTAGGGACAGACATTACGCATAACGCAGTATAAGTGATCAGAAACAGGTTTAAACCTGTAACAGAACAGATATTCAGTGCACATACACCACTTTGAAACCAGCTGAAACTGGTTTGAGATAAACTTGGTTGAATGTGCTATCAGACTTAACTGATTTGGGTCAAACTGGTTTATGCAATGTCTGTCCCAGACCCCTTCCTGGTTTAAATTAAATCAGAGTCCTCCAGCATCCCAGATGCTTTGCAATCCTGGGTAGGGCTCTGCTCTCTGCTTCATCCCAGCAGGGCTGGCTGCTCCCCTCTGCTCTCTGGCTGCAGCTCTGGCAGAGACTGCAGGTATAGCAGCATCTGCCTGGGCTTCCTCCTGCTCTTCCTCTCCCCATCACCACTCCCTGCTCAAGCAGGGATTCCCCCATCCCTTCTGCCTTACACAGACACCTTTCAGCAATAGGTAGCATACCACATAATGGCTACGGTCCATGCTGTGGGAGACCGGACTAAGGCAGACAGGACAGGGGTTTTTCGAGCT
>NW_005842163.1:1571923-1586567 GCF_000455745.1 Alligator sinensis | reverse complement strand
ATTCCTGCTATGGAAAAAGTTGTTTAAGAAGAGCATGAACTACTGAGAGAGGCTGCTGTTTTGTTTGAAGGGCTGATAAATGCTAACAACTCCCTGTATAACTCCCTGCTGTGTAACTCAATGCTCCATTATCAACGGGGGAGGGGGAACCCCTTCCTAATCAGAGCATTCTGGCCACGCCCGCCTCAGCGCAGCACTATGGAAGGGAAGGGAGGGCGGCTCTAGTGCCCCCCAGCTTTTAGCCTGAGCCACTGCAGGCATGTGCCTGCATTTCCTCAGTCCAGAGGGGATGTCTGTATGGTTACAAACCGGTTCAGCCTAGCCAGGTTAGACTAACCTGCAAAGATTGAATCAATTCAGGCGCAGGCTTTTTGAATGTCTGTCCCTGGCCCATATGTGTATGTGCAACTTAGTTGTTTTCAGCCTCCTGAAACATGGGGTACATGGAGCTACGTACTTTACAAACATAGCAATAGACTGTCCCTACCTCAAAGAGCTTCTGTTCAGGGGAGGCAAGGCAGAAAGAGGGAGAGGGGAAGAGGAAAGAGATGTGCAGGGACAGGGGAGTGGAGGTGACTTGTCCAAGGCGTCACAGCACGTAAGCAGTAGAGCCAGGAACAGAATCCGACTCGCTCGAGTCCATGGACTGTGTTCTCTCTTCATGTACCTAACTTACAAAATCCATATAATGCATATGTGAGATCCACACACAAGTACATGCGTATGCATAATTATATTCTGCCTCACTGTGCTGCTGAGAGGAGTCTGCAAGCCTTGTGTTTCATTTGCAACTAGAAACAATTACAAATAGTAGTACTATAAGCAGTGGTTTATACAGGAAAGTCAGACCTTGCTACACTATAAGCTGGTGTTTTTTGTTTTAACTTGACCAACAATATGGTTATGACTGAACACATTATTTGTGCTTTTTAGTCTAGCAGGGATTATTTATGCTTGCCTTCAGGAGCAAATGTCAACACTGTGGATTTGGAAAATAGGCCCTCCACACTAGGAGCATGATGCCAACTTGACAATTGGTATTTGAATTTCAAGCACTGTCTTTGGAAGCAAGTAGCTCGGCAGGCAAGAGCATTAGTTTAAGGATTTGAATGGACTAACCTAAAATTCTCTTTAGAGACAGTGTATCATTATGCTGTTGCAGTTTACAGCCATTTAATATCACACAGCTGAATGGCTTGTAAAGAAATAGAAATTTAAATCTTTCTGCATGTGGGTGCTTTCTTTCTAATGCAATACCTGAACAGAATTCACTGTAGGCTTTCCTTTGTCTCACGTGGCATATTAGCCACTCTGAGTGAAATGATGGATATATAATTTGTGGACATATCCTTAAGCAAATGTATTGTATCAGTCTGCAGCACTGACCCTCAGCCAAAAGAAAGATGGAGTTTTGCAAAATCTTGTGTCCACTAACTTCAGGGGATAACATTCTTTAAAATATTTATTTTAATAAGTTAAAGTGGAAAAAATTGAAAGCCATCATTCATGCTTTGATCTCCTCAAGTATGAAATTTCAGTAGTTTGCTAGTGCCTAAATTCTCAGTCCTTTAACTGTGGCAAGAAGCAAGATTTAGGAAAATTGTGAGATCAAATAAAATAAGGTCAGATGTGGTGCAGTAGCTATGCAGTCCATTGGCATGCAGGATATCTGAGTTCAGGCTTTGAGCGCAGGATTTCACCATCAAGGGGAAAATGTTTTCAGTCTCTGAGAAGGAGAAGCCCAAGGGGACCATGTGTCAGGAGAGTCTACTGTTTAGTGTCCTAGTCTAGGACGTGGCAGACCTAGCTTCAAGTTCCTACTTGGCAATAGGCTCCTAGTTAGGTCTAGGTCCTAGTTAGGTGTTCAGTGCTCAATGCTTTTTATGATCTAGGTCTTAGCTGCTTTGTGACTCAGTTCTTCACCTGCACAATAGGTATAATAGCCTTCCCTTACTCACAGAGGTGGTGTAGCACTCCCGGTGTACCTAGAAGGCATTCTGAGCAGGTCCCTAACTTGCTGGCTTTGAGGATTTTTTTGTAGATAATATTGACTGGTAAAGGTTGATAAGTGGACTGCAAAGGATTTCCACCTTGCGTCACAAGATACATTTAAAGATCCACCTTCTACTAGAACATTGGTTAAACCCTTTCTGAGCTTTTTTGGTATTCTCTGTACTGATGTCCAGGGAAGAAATCACTTGAAGGTGCCCTCCCTGTGGATCTGATTGACTGATAATAACCTTAATATTTGAAAGCATGAAGTTTCTTCAGCTTGATGTACAAGATCCCTAGCTTGACCTTTGAGTTCTCCTGACCTCTGATATCTTAGTGCTAAGCTTATTATTTGCAGTCTGCTTTAGTGGTTAATAAAAAATGGTGCACCTTTTAGAGTGCCAGAGTACCTGGCTAGGTGAGCAGTGTTGAGCTGGTGGCAGATACGCAGTTGAATGACAGCACTCCACAATGGAGCTGGCTCTGCAGTATTTGCAGTAATTCCTTTCAAGTCCTCTTTAGCTGTAGTTTTCAACCTGTGGTCTGCAGGCCCCTTAGGGTCCATAGACTATCTCAAAGGTCTATGAAAGACAACTATGATCAATCAAAGTATGTGAATGCTCACACTTACGATTCAAAGGGGTCTGCACTTCCATTAACATTTTTTAGGGGCCTGCAAATTTATAAAAGGTTGAATATCACTGTTCTTTAGCACCCAGAACTAAATAATGCCAAGAGTGGAGTGTGTGATGTGGAACTGAGTGATTTATGTATCATCACGTATTATCTTGGCTGATCCCATTTGTGCTGGTAGATGTTCACCCACCATGGGCTGCAAGGCTGGGCTGCAGTGGTCCTAAGTCCTGCTGGCTCCCACTGGGGGGCCAGCATTTTATTTTTAGTTAGGTGGTTTTTGTTTTTTGTTTTTTTGATTTTGCAGATTTTACAGACAATGCCTGATTTCATAGTTTCTTCCAAATCCACAAAATCATGAATTAAGTAGGTCCCTATAGATGTACCTTATGTGACTTACCTCACATCACACAGGAAGTCGACAGCAGGGAACTGAACTTGGGCTTCCAGAATGGGTCTCCAGCCGACCTCCTTCCCCTTGGCTTGTTGTATTCCCACTTTACAGACAAAGAAAGAGGCACATAGAAGAGAAATGACTTCCCCCAGCTTACATGCAGTCTTTGTAGAGCTCTTCTGATTCCTAGTCTGAGGTAGTAGCCCCAATGCCATCCTGCCTCAAAGTCTGTGCAACACAGAGTATTAACATTTCCATTTTTCCTTATGGTTATAACTGTTGTCCACTGGGTACAGAGATAACTGGATATCTTTTGTTTTGAGTAGGTAATTGATGTTTGGAGCTTAATCTTCTGTTTGTAGAGCATTGCACTGAGAATGCTCTCCGAGTACGTGAAATGTTTAGTCTACAACCCAAACTTTAAAAACCCGTATGTCGGCCTGGAGGTGTTGTAATCAGCCATCAATATATGGTGACTCCTTCCAGACTCCAAGAAGGATTCCAGATCCTTCCAATCTTGCATAAAATGACCTGAAGGCCACAGTCAGAGAAGTGATTGCAGCTAATGTGTGCCATTTAATCTCATATGATCAGGAAGTCTTGTTAACCAGGCAGGCTATCAAGAACCAGTTTTAATTAGCATTTGTTGTTTTTTTTTAGATAATGTGCACAGTTTATTTTGGCAAGAGTTCATTAAATGTGAAAACCCCATAATTAAGATGCTAGACCTGCAATATTTTGTTTGCTGCAGTATTTTTTGCTAAATGGCATAAATTCTGCAGTATTTATTGCTCCATAGATAATTGCAATAGGAAACAGAAATTTCTTTCTCTGTGTTTTATTTCTGCTGTTGTTAACCTGTCGCCTTCAGCATACTGATAGCCTTTGAGAGTGCCCTGTTTCAAAGCATGTATTTGAGTAATCACAAAATCAAAGATGAAGTAGTGGAAATAAGGCATAACATTATGAACCTCCATGTTCTACCTAGGTGTGCCACATCAACACCCTCACCCTCCTATCAGTATGTAAAATATAGTTTGTTTCTGTTGTGCTCATCTCTTGGAAATATTAAGCCCATTCCAGAATCATTTAAAACAATGGGTGGTTGCATATAAACCTGATATTTCTCTTCTATTGTGCTCTATGGCCAGCCATTTATTTTTGAGGACAGTGCAGTTTAGTCTAAGTTACTTCTGAGGTGCTGTAGTTAAGAGTGTTGTTCATTTTAGTGTGCTAAGTATCTACCATCTACTGAAAGGGCTGTCACAGCAGGACTTGGAAGTAGATGGTGGGTCAGAAGAATCCCTGAACATCATTTCCTTTTTCCCTGCTGTGCCCACTAGACTTTAACTAACAGCAACTGTAAAATTAACTGGCTGAGGGGTGTGCATGTGTGTGTGTGCACGCACATGTGTGTGTGTGCATTCTAAATTATTCTATTAAGGGCTCTAAATGTTGGGATTGGAAGACCCAGAGGCAGGAAGCTAAAGTGAGCCATAAAACAGCATGGGACCTCATCCTTTAGCCCTTTAAACTTCCACCAAGGCTCCCATAAGAGCCTGGATTGTAAGGCACTGTAAAACTAAATGCATAAAGCAGTCCCTGTTTTCTTTTGTTTTTGTCATGGGGGTAGTTAGGAAGGAAGATTTACAAAAAAAGGTTCAAAGCGATTGCTAGTGAAGATTAAAATGCTGCACTCTTGACACCAGTGGTGGCTGAGGAAGGAACGTGGAGATGTGCCGGGACACCGTAGACATTATTTTCTTGTGCGTCTGCCTCTGAATCCTTTGGTGTTTATAGGAACTGAGGAATGGGATGACTTGTTCAATTCCAGCTCAGTGAGACACTGAATACTTTTTACTTCCCGAGCTGTATAATGCACATGCCCATCTCTAAATAGGACCAAATTACTTCAGTTAGTCAAAGTTTAGTGCATCAAGCTTCCTCTCCTTGTGCATGTGCAGCTATATCACACTTTCTCTATGCCTGAAGAAGGGTATTTGTGTCTGAAAGCTGGTAAAGAAAAAGTTTACCAACTATTTAGTTGGTCTAATAAAAGATATCACATTTACCCAAAGAACCTTGTCTGCCTGTGGCTATATCAGGTATTGTTTCCACAAACTGAGGAGAGTATTTCTCCTAAATGTGGAATATTTGCTGGAACTGGTGGGGTAGCTGCTCACTTACCCTTATATATTTTGGGAGATTACTTTATTCCAAACTCTTGTATTGCAAGAGAAAATAGTTCTGATACTTGTGTTCACTGCACTAGCTAAGGCTAGATTGTGACATAGAGCTGCTGGCTTTGGGGCCAGCATGTAACTCCATTGCTTTAGAGAGATCAGGGTTGCAGGATGCACCAGTCTTGAGGCATGCAGAGGGAACAGTCATGATTGCTCTCCCAAGAACGGGGAGAACGGTATTCTGATTGCCAAGAACGGTATTCTGATTGCCAAGAACAGTATTCTGATTGCCCTTGATGCTTGTGATGGGACCAGTGGGGCCTTTTCCACCCTCTTCCATTGGGCTTCAAGCACATGGAGCTTCCTGGTGTCACCCTCCAAATCATCACAGCTACAGCACGTATTCCAATCTGCAGGCAATTGCAGGTTGTTACATATTGCACCCAAGCAATCTTGCCTTTTCCAAGACCAAGATCTCCTATTTAGCAGTGAGCGAACTGAACAAGGAAGAAAATCTTGTTTAGTTCAACATTAATTGTTAGATTAAAGCTGAGAGAACTTCACCCACTGCAGACAGGCTCAAGGGCCTATGTGTAGAAAACAAATTGGATGAGCATCTGGGTGGGAAGCTGACTCTTATCTACCGTTCGGTGCAGTAGAACTCTCCGTGAGTAGATAGGAAAGCAAACTCTCTGATAAGAAAGGACCTTTACTAAGCTGAGCAGTTGGCTGGAGAAACAGTAAATTGATTCTAATGTTACTTCTCTGATGGTGTACATGCTAATTAGCATCTGCAATTGCTGGAGGGGAGGCCAGTGCCTATCAGGACTCCATGGGGGTATAACTTGCCCTTCCTAAGCAATAAATCTATATTCGTTAAACTGTGCATGTCTGAGTGTTTGTGGAGTCAAAAAATGTGTCTGCAAATTCATGTGAAGTTAATAAGGCTCCATTAATGCATCATCATAAGGCCAGCTGCCCTTGCTCAAGCAGGCATCATTATAAATATTCAAAAAATGTAGAGAAACTAGGACGGTGTCCTTTGAGCAGGGAGGGGAGGAAATAGAGAAAGGACCTCGCTGATGTGTACAAAACCCTGAAGGAAATAGAACTGATGCTACAAGACTACTTGAACTTGTACCAAATATTAGAACAAGGGGCCATGCACTTGAGCTTAAAAAGGTCACCAAAATAACGTAGGCATTATTTCTTTACTAGCAGACAGTAATAACTAAAATTGTAGTTGCCCAGAGAGTAGTAGCAATTTTTAAATGAGCAACATGTATTATCCCCAGAAAATAGTGTAATCTATTTGTATCTTCTTTTTTCCTAAAGTATATTCTAGCGTTTAAACCAGATGATGGAAATAGCCAACCTTTCATCTTAAAGTCTTTTCTTCACTGCTTTTTTTTCACTGTACACTAGAGATGGTCCAAGACAATAAACTCCTTTATTTTAAATAGAGCAGCTGCTAACAAGGTATTGGGGCTGAGAAAAAAACAAGTTTTTGTTTGCACTACCTAGGGAAACTGCCCCAAAAAATCATCTACTGCGGTCATCAATGGTCAACATAATAGTTCTTATCATAGCATCTTAGCATCTTCATGCCCTTATATTTATATATTCATTTGTTTCCATCGTAGAATCAATTAACTTGTCTGCAAAGCACCATAGGCTTTTCCAGTATTGCATAAATAATAAATATTAAATATGCTATATACTCCATCCCATTTATCCGTCTAAATAGGGGAGGAGTGGGGAGACAAAGGCTCAATGAAATGACAAGGTGGAACCCTGAAGCAAGTGATAGCAGAGGAGCCACTTACAAGATAATGGGTTAATAACTATAACAGAATGTGCCATATCTGTATCAAGTTCAGTGCCTTTGTAGATATAGCTGGGAAAATTGTACAAGATGCGGTTTGCTCAATCACGAGAAAAGAAGGGAATGAAAATGAGAGATAAAAGCAGCATGAATTCGGCATAGGAAGGAATAGGCTCAAACATGTAACAATATGAAGAGTGTTAGATTGCAGGAAGAGCCACATTTTAGAGAATGAAGAAATTTAGCCATGAAGGGACCAGGATAGAAAAAGGAATGAGGGATTGTTCAGACACCTGGCATTAAGAGAATATGTTAATAATACACAGACTCGTGTAACAAGAATGTAGAGTCAGGTCAGGCTGCAAGGGGAAAAAAAGGGGTGGGGATGGCGGAAAGTTAACATCAGTAAAAAGGGGGAAAGAAATTTTTAGAAATCCAGAATATCAGTTGTATAGGATGTGACTAATGATGAGTCAAATACCTTATGCACTAAAATCCTTTTAAACCATTGCTATAGCATAAGTGATTGAATCAGTCAGTCCGTGGCAACATTCGCATTGACATCATTGAGGCCAGAATTTCATCCCAGAGGACTGAACAATTAGAATGTATTATTAATAGTACTTTTTAGAGGTGCACTGATATATAGGTCCATATTGTACTGGTGCCAATAAAAGGAAAATTGATATTATCAGCAATTCACTTTTTTTGGTCAATGTGGCTGATAAAGCCACTGATAAATGCCGCGTGCACGTGTGCAGCCACGGTCATGAGTGAAACCTGGCAGATTGGAGAGCAGCATCTGACCAGTAAGTCTGTAGGAGGAAGGGGCATGGGGAAGGGAAGGGGCATGGGGGGCAGATTGAGGCCTCCACGGTGAGGGAAGGAGTGGGGCAGGGGCAGGCACTGCCCAGCTGGGGCAGAGTAGGGTGTGGGACAGAGCCATGGGTGGCTCGTCCAGGGAGTGCAGGAGGGTTGGGGGGGGGTAGTTTACGCTGCTGCACATACCCCCAAGGGAGGCATGGGGGGCATGTGTCCCCTGGATTTGTGCGTGGGGTGAGGGCGGGCTGCATGCTATGGGCTCGGGATTGAGCTATGCGGTGCGCTAGAGCCACCCCATAATTTACTGTATCCCCCCCTCCCAGTGCAGGTGCCACCCATCCCTCCCCTGCTCACCCCAAGCACAGCCACGGCCCAGCCAACCCTGCCAGGAAGAGGCCGGTGCAGCCCCTGGCCCCAGCCCACAGCTGGCAGCCTGCCCTCACCCCAAACACAAATCCGGGGGCACATGCCCCCCTGCCTCTCCCAGGGGTGTGCTCAGTGATGGGCGCTGCCTTGCCCCCCCATATGAACTGCCCACAGCTCCGTCCCACACCCTGCCCCACCCTGGTTGGGCAGCCCCTGCCCCTGCCCTAGCTCCAAGCTGCCGGGCTGTGTATTGGTAATTGGATCGGTATTGACTGATATGGCTGGTTAAGAATCATCTATCGGTATCAGCACCCCTAGTAGTTTTGCCATCTTCAGATCCCAAAAGTGTGCTAGACAAAAATCATGTTGATTTTTTGTTAAAGAGCAGGTAGGGGCAAGGCTGAACCTTTGCAGATCAATCAGTCTGGGTAATGTAATATAATAGGGGTAATGTGCCTGGGCAATAGGGCACAAGAAGTAAAATTTACAACTCTGTGGTGAGTCACCAACACAAGAGGTAAAGGCCTCATCTATACTTGGATTTGCAGGTGTGATGTTAGAGTAGGGGTCAGCAGTGTTTTTGGGTAGAGTGTCAAAAAACCCCTCAACCTTGACTTGTAAGATGTTGGCATGTCAGGGGTGGATGACAGGGCCCCGTGATGGCCTGATTCTTGTTGTGGCAGCTCAGCCCCAGCCCCTTCCCCACTATCTGCTCTGAGGTGCACATGCATTCACCACCAGCAATTAGCCCAGTCAGGGCTCCACGGATCCCAGTGCAGCTGTTTGCAGCCTCCCTGTTTCCTGCTGCAAGCAGCCTGGGCTCCACAGACAGCAGTAGGGGCCTGCCCAGAGCCTAAGCTGGCTGTGGCATGCCAAGCAAAGTGACTTCACGTGCCACACACTGCCATGTGTGCTGGGGGTTGTCGACCTCTGTGTTACATTGACTTGACTTGAATGATCTAATTAATGTAACCTAAAACTATAGCTAAGAAAGAGCAAATGTACTTTTCATGTCTCAACTGATCACAGTAAAACCTTGGGAAGGATGAAGCATGTTAAACTACGTCTATATTGGCATTAAGTAGGGTTCATAACTAAGTTAAGTGAGATTGATTGAGCTAACTTGATTGAAAAAGAGGCCTTTTCTTCTGTGTCTGGACAAACATAGGGAATTTTGCCTTTAGGGACTTAGTTTACATAGATATTGTCTCTCATATACAAAAAAGTGGAAAACCACTAAAGAGTGGAGACTACAGAAAAATAAATTTCCTGTCAGTCAAATCAAATCAAACGGAGTAAAGTAAAATAAAGGCTAAGCAGAGTGATTCTAGTAGTTGTTTTGAAAAATAACCTCTATCTGAATAAAATAACGGAGATTAAATCACTGAAGTTACGGGACTAATGAAACCAAATGCTATAATCAGCATAGGTTTAAAGACAAACTCTTGCTAAGAAAATGTGTTGCTTTTTAAACTAATATGTTTTGGCAGAAGATAACAAAATTATTGGCATAAATTTAGATTTTAGGAAAGCACTTTATATTGTCTTTCATGAAATCTACTTGATAAATTAGTTTAGCGAGGCTTGTGATGCGAGATCTGCCCAAAAGGCTACAAACAAAAGCAGAATGATAGATAGCAAAGGACTGCATTCAGGCAAGATATCTAATGGGGCTTACAAGGAGGGGTATTAGGTCCAGTTTTATTTAACCTCTTCATTAATGAGCTGGGAAAAGAAGTAAGCTGGAAGCTAATGACATGTTCAGACTGAGAAGATTTGCAGATAAGCAAGTTCAGAGAAAGCAAGGAGCATGGGCAAACATAACACAATGAGAGTGCGCTTGAAAGCACGTAAGCTGATGTACCCTAGGAAAATTAATGAGAAATACCCATTCAAGGCTGAAATAATAGACCTACGTGTGATAGAGCAAAGTAAATTGTTTGCAGTGATGTATACCAGTGAGAAAAAATAAATACAAATTGGGCCCATATAGGAGTAACAGTAACATATACTGGGAGGAGGATCTTGAGAACTCCCATCACTTTGGGACATTTAATTTATAGACCAAAGAACATCTTATATTAGATCCTGGGAAGGAGCCTCCTAAATTGCAGGCAGACGGACAAGACGACATAACCGGTCTCTAAGTTCTGTGTTTCTCTGAAGCAGCTAGACAAATAGTTTGGCCTGGATGTGTTATGCCATATAGCTCAACAAAATGTAAACCAGAAGATGAATCATCCAGATCACTGATTAATGACAAAAAGAATGAAAGGAGGAGGAAGAAAAGCCAAGCTTCGCACATGCAAGTTGCCAGTTCTCCTGACTGACTTTTTCACAGAGGGCTTTTTCATTCGTGATCTGTGCTGTCTTTTGTGCTTCTGAACTGACAAGCATTGTAATGTGACATCTGAAGGATTTGGAAAGCTGCAGAACAACATGGGGGGAAAAATGCACTGAACTTTGCATGAAAAATAGAGACTAAAGCAGCATAACAATATTTGGAGGCATTTCATTAGGCTGCAAGATGAATTTTAAGGACTGTAGGATTTTCTGCAAAACAGGTGCATCATTAAATTAGACTTCTTTTAGAGAAGGCTAGAATGATATCTACATTTTTGGTGTGAGAGAGGAATTAAGGATAAAATGAAATAATAGTTGAGAGCGATTGTTGGTTCAGACTGAACATCAAAGAACTCAAAGAAATTATTTTTAGTTGCAGATGGTTGGAGAGAGAATCAAGATCCTCTTTTTCTCTGCTGAGGAGCCTCATGTGCTAATGAACATGCTGGTTTCATAGATCCGAGAAACAATAGCTAGTGCTTCGTCCACTTTGTACTTCCACAACCCCTTTCATCAGAGGATTGCAAAGTGTTTTTCCAGATACTCTGTTAATAGGACTAGTTTGCACAGTAGCAGAAATAGCTTCTGCTTCAGGTATACTCTTATTAATATGAACAAAATAAAATATTACCATAGAGTGATGAACCACAGGTATTCATGAGCACAAGTTTAACCAATTTTACCCCAGATTTTCCCAGAAAGGAAAAAAACTTTATTTTGGGAGTATCCGTCTAATTTACAGCTGCTCATACTATTCCTTAAGAAAAATAATCTAAATAAATAATATAATCTCTTTTTCACTTGGTGAATTTTTAGGAACTGGTCTTTGCTTTTGCAAATATGCTAATTATTTGCACATATTTGGCACACAGTTTAGGCAAGTGCATTTCAACCTATAAGGAGTCTGTGAACTCTTCATTTTTTGTTACTAATAAGGTGGGATTGATTGCTTAAGGTATATGATATTGTTTTCATTCTCTGATTGGAGCACTGGAACTGGAGACCTTAAAATTATTGATGTAGTATTTAAATTGGTGTAGTTCCCACAGTGTTGTACCCAAAGGGGAGGAAGACACGGTCCCTGCCTTAAAGAATATAAATCCTAAAAGAAGAGGATTGCTTTTTAGAAATAGTGAATATAGGACAGGGACTACTGGTCTTTGTGCATGAAACTTTGAATTTGTGTATTGATATAGGAATTTGGATAAAGAAAGCAGATTTCTCAAACTTCTGTGTGGCTTTGAACCTGCGTGGGCTACAAACACATGCTACCTGAACAAAAAAAGGTTAGTGGACACTGTTTTCACAGGATAAGATTAGTTTAATATATTTTCTATACCTACCACTACGTTCCTTTCTTGTGTTGAGCACCAGTGTCCGTGGGGTACGTTCTCTCCATCCCGTTGTTACGGATCTGCATCCTTGCACATCTGTACAAGGCCTGGTCCTGCTGCTCACCTGGGCTGAGGACTTGGGTTCTTAGAAAATCGGGTTCTTAGAAATGGTGACTCTGTTTTCTAATAAAATACCACAGACATGTACGTACCACATATATCTAGGTAGGATTTTATACATGTAGATATACATACCGTGTAGATTTAGGTAGGATTTTATACATGTAGATATACATACCGTGTAGATTTAGGTAGGATTTTAAACTGACTGAAATATTCCGTTGCTTTGCACTAAATCTACTGTCACAATTTTCTTATTTTTATCCTTTTATCATAATTCGGGAACAATCATTTTCAAAGTAGAAAAGACAGAACGGGAAAAATAACATTTCTGAGTGTTTTGTAGCAGGATGAAAATGTTGCGTCTTGTGAGAATATACAACGTTTTCTTTGCTTTTATAGCTGTTATGGGAAAATGAAATAAACATTTGTAAAACATGTGCTATTTTCCAGTATGTGACTATGTATCTCTTAGGCATGTGAACATACCAAGGTGCCTTTTCTCTGTCTTATATTTGACGCTAACTTCTTGTATTCGGGTACCATCTGTATATAGACACCAGTTTGCTTCTTCAGTGTATATGAACGCAAACCTTTCATTGGTTTGTGTAGAATCACTGCAGTACTAACCCCTACACAGCGCACCATAATTTTGTTCATATATAGATTGTGCAGTAAACCTGGTGTAACTAGGTAATCCATCAGGGACCTCTGTTGTATGTGCTGAATGTTGCAGTTCATTTACTCGAGCAATTGATACTAAAAGCAAAATACTTTTCTTTCAACAAATATTTGATAGAGCAATCTTTTAAATAGAGTACTGCATTTTGCAAATGTGTATTACTAAACAGAAAGCAGTTTTATTAGCACATGTACATGCGCAATAAGGACATTGAAAGTGAAACAATTTTAAAAAGCAGATTATAAATTCTTATGCTGCAATTCAAAAAGTAGCATCCAATAGATGGGAAATGGGAAGAAACTTCCCTTTCGAACAAGATAATTGTCAACCGTGCACATCCTCTGCAGCATCTGGGGTCTTGACCACTGTCCGAGACAGTCTGCTGAACTGGATGGACTGCTGGTCTGATGTGATTTGGCAATTCCTATGTCTTAGTTTCTAAAAGTATCAATATATACTATCTTATCTACTTAATAAAGGTCATGAAGTGTTGATATTTTGAATCTCATTGTCTATTCCATTTGCCTTTCAGCTGAGTACCTACTGAATGCCCTCGTCTGTTCAAACCAGTGTCAAACTGACAAGCCTGAGTTGTCCTGCTGCTGAATTATGCAGACATCTACATTTTGATTTGCCTATTCGTGATAGGAAATCATAGGTGCTCTGGCCAAGGGAGTCTTGATGCTTTTGCAATTGGATACACTTTATATTGCTAAACTGAAGACTGTGTGAAATCAATTGGGAGGAAAAAAAATCAATGCTAGGTTTTTTTTTCAGGATGAAAAGGCAAGATAGCCACACAATTAAGCACTGGAACACATTTTCCACACTCTTCCTGTCATGTTCTCCTGATTCTGTGCCTTGGCTGTTCATCAGAAATAATTAAACTCTCTCCCATGGGCAACAATTACTTGCTTAAAATATTATGAGTAAAAGGAATGCATTTATAATTACCTACCCTTTTTGAAGGTGAAAATAGAAATTACCCTTTGATAAAATAGAAGAGGGAGTTCCTGACTATACCAGAGCATTGCACCATATGACATTATGAATTATATTTCATGTCAAAAACGTGATGATAACACCTAACATTCTGTAGCCAGCCCTCTGGTTTATATTGACTTTGAAGAACCACTTGGAAGGTTTCAATTTGAGAGTGGTTACCAAGGTTGAACTCCAGCTCGTTCAATAAGAGATGTGTGTTTAGTCAAATCTGCATATGGCATGACATTTTTAAGTAGTCAGAATTATGTAGAGAGCAAGCACAATTTGTATGTATCAAATAAGCCTCTTTTTCAGAAATCCTACTCCTCTTTTTATGCTAAGAGTTTTCTTTGTTCCTTTTGACCGCTGCTCACTAGGGAATTTGAGCCTGGAAGTGTTTTATGTTTCAGAAGAGTATTTTTTTCCCCCAGATTTGCTTACTGATCCATCCTTGGTAAGACCTTATAGTGAATGTGATAGGAAGGTTATTAAAAATAAAATATTCATCAGGAAATCAGCCTCAAATATGGGTACTGCTTAAAATTCTAATTTCTTCAACCTTGACATAATTTTGCCTTTCATTTAATAACGCCGTATACACATTTGTGAGCCGATTTACTTCGTAAACTTGCACGTATTCCAATTATTCATGCTGCTTGGTCTTGCCTGCCTTATAGCATCAAATAACCTGACAGCGGTAAAAATGACAAGCTTAGGATTGCAACAGATTGACTGAATTTAAGTCTTTTACTAAGAAAAGGTCTAAGAATTCCAATTAATTACTTTCAAAACAATGACTTACTTACCTTATGGTGTGTCTCTGAATTTGAGCATGATTTTCATCTTACATTGGTATATTAACACTGCACGGTATCCAGTATTTTGAAAAAAAATTGCATGGGACAATTCTACAAAAAAAACCCAACCTCCCCCCCAAGCAAACCCAGGGCTGATGGGGGTATATGA
>NW_005842163.1:1527398-1571913 GCF_000455745.1 Alligator sinensis | reverse complement strand
TGGAAGGGGTTTGGGAAAGGTAAGAAATTGTGGGCTGAGTTAAATAGAAACAGGTGTAGAGATCAAAGGGTTGCCAGGAGAGGAGTGTGATTCAAAACCTAGTGAAGTTAATGCAAAGCTTCCTATTGACTTCAGTAGACCAAGGAGTAGGTCTTTCACCTTTTACCCATGGGGGAGAAAGTGTCAAGGGCACATGGAAAGTTTGGTGCAGCATGGCTGAGCTAGATTGCCTTCGACCATTGGTTTTTTTCACCTCCGGGAAGAGAATTAGAGCCCCATTTTTTTGCCTACCTTCCACTTAAACAGCTAATGGGGCCTGAGATTGGACTGGACTAGCTGTTCATTCTCCTGAAGGGGAGAGCCCTTTAAAACCCAATATGTAGGTATTTAAACATTGTAATCAAGTTACCTGTCAGATATCATTTTTGATTAGTTGAACAGATTGAGATCTTTAAGGCTAAATGCAGACATTCAGGGAGGTTAGACTGCATTACAAATGGCCGCTCAATTTATCCTAGTTTGCACCAGTGCGGACCTTACACTTAGACTTGGTCTCAGTGATCAGAAAACAGTCTAAACCCATAACAGTACAGAAGTTCGGAGCACATAGACCAGCCTAAAAGTGGCAGAATGTGGTCTAAGATAGAGCTGGATTGATGTATGCTCCAATTTAATTGATCTAGGTTAGACTAATGCATTGAACTTCTGTACAACTACCTGTGCAGCCCCAGGGCTGGGAAAGCCCAACCACTGGTCCCAGTCCTAGGGCTACACTTTTCCTACCCGGCTCTCAGATGTTTTTAGCCCCCTGGACCCTTGCCTCCCACTGCGAACCAGCCAGCTACCACCCTGAACCCCACATCCTGCAAACCACTCCAGATGCTACTGGTTTTATCAGTGTTCACCACTGCTGGAAGCCCTGGAGAGGGGCAGGAGTGATGGGGGTGTAGGTTCACCAGCAGGAGGCTAAAAATAGCCCCTGGTCCTCTGTGAGCTCCCCACTCCTGACCCTGCATGCTTCCCTATTCCCATCAAACCCTCCCAGATCCCAGCAACCGCTTGCAGATCGTGTTTATCTTTTAATCCCTCCTGCAGATCACAACTGCCCCACATCCCCCCATGGATCACACCTGCCTCCATCCACCCAATCACTCCCACAGATCCCACTTGCTCCCCTGGACCCCTATGTCCTCCCAGCCTGGCCCCCCCCCCCCCCACTTCTCCCAACCCCTCCACCACTAGTCCTCGCCATCCCACCTTACCTTAAATTAGGTGACCATTTTTAATACAATTTTACCTCCCCCTAACTCCCCTGAATGTCTGTACTTAGCTTAAAACTAAGGCATTTTCTCTGCTCTTCAAATAAGTTTGCAGCTCTTCCCCTTCTCCACCTTTCAACCTCTCCATCTTTCAATATTCTTTTTAATGTTGGACCCTAGTACTATATGAAGCACTCCTGTATTGAGGTCACAGATAACATGAGAGATGCAACTACCTCCCTGTTCCGGCTCACTTACTCCACTTTTGAATATTCAAGAATTGCATTATCCATTTTGGTTATAGCATTGTTCTGAAAGCTTATGCTATTTGTCCAGTATAAGGCCTAAATCCTTTTCAGAGTCACTCCTTTCCAGTGTTGGCCACCCATTTTATAGATGTAGACTGGGTTCCTTGTAGCTAGAAGTATAACTTTGCATTTAGCTGTTTTGGGATGTATTTTGTTGAATGGGCTCTGCTCATTGAGGATTCCAGTTCTGTTTCCATGACTGTGCTGTCATCTTCATCTCTGCTTTCTTCCCTCTTCTTCATTGTTTAGCACTCTGCCACCGTCATGTTTTTTAGAAGCCATACGGCTGCTGTGATGAAAATTGTGCTTTTCAAGATAAATTTAGAGTGCCGTTTCATTCTGAAGAGTTGTTCTCAAACTGGTGTTGGGGGATCGTACACATAATGATTCTTAGTCATTCCAGAACAAATGTGCTCAGTTAAGATCTGCCAGACTTGCAAACTTATACTGCACTCTGAAAGTCAAACTGAGTTCTTTTGAGTCAGTAGTGCTGGTCCAATTGAATGGTATTTCAGGTTAGAAAATGTACAGGTCTCAGAGTAACTATCTCATGATACTAGCATATGTGATTATATTGTACCCATAGTACTGGAGTGCCAGTTGATTCTTAGCGAACAATTCAATCAAGCATTTGCATGATAGGATGGAAAATCCTTTTATAGCCTGGAGGGCTTTACAGTGCTAACAGGAATAGAAATGAATGTATCCTTATTTTTCTTAGCAACATAAATGAATGCTATAATTCAGCATACACACAGGAAAATGTCCTGGAGATGGCAATGTTCCAATCCCTGCTGAAGATAGGCACATTCCAGGTTAGGTTCCACCTTTAGGTGCAGCCCGAGCAGAATGCTATATCCATCGCATCAGCTAGGTGATGTTGTACCTTAAAGGCTGCAAACAGAAGCACATTTATCCTAGGATAGACTATTTATCCTGGAAAAGTGTGAGTGTTCAGACATCTATATCCATTGCTCCAGAAGAAATCCTAAGAAAGTTTCCGGGATAAACTGTAGTAACAATTTATCCTGGGGTATTGCAAAGTATGTCTTTACAGTTTCCCCACACTTGCATCATTGAATCAATGGCAGAAAAGCACTCAGTTACTCACTAAACCCTGATTAGAAGGGCAACATGTGAGCAAGCTAAGACCTGAATATTTTTGTTTGGGGAAAAACATAGGCATAATTTATCCAGGAACAAGTGCAGTGTCTGCTCCTAGCTAAAGAAACGGTTATGAGCCACAATTTCCTGGTTCCCTTCACTGTGTTGTGGGTTGAGAAGCGTGTAGTAATATTTTCTGGAGTACTGCAATGGTAAAGTGTAACAACCCCCTCTCCACACACACGCGCGCACACACACACACACACACACACACACACCCCCTCTCTACACAGGCGCACCCCCCACATGTGTGCACGCACACATACATATCCCTCTCTCACACACATGTGCACATACACATGCACACATACACACTCCTCTATGCACACACATACATAAATATATCCCTCTCTATGGATGCAAAAACACACACCCTCTATTTGCATGCGCACACACACACACACACACACACACACACACACATACATATGCATACGCACCTCTCTATACATATGCGCATGGACACCTCCTCTCTACATGTGCACGCACCTCCCCCTGTCTATACACGTGTACACACATGCTGCCCCAGGGATATAAAGTTGGTTTAGACTCCAGCATGAAGAAGCAGCCATAAATAATCTAGCATCATATGTCTGCAAGATGTACTTTTCAAATTCTGTAGTTTAGTACTTTGTCCGATAACTTCGGCTTCAAGTGATATAACTGCAGTTGTTATACTTGTTTTGTTCAGACAAAAAAATGATGCTTAAAACTTTTGGATACTTCAGCTTGCTCATCAATGGCTGCAGCCAAGAGAAGCTTGTCAGGTTGGTAGTGTGTGCCGTAATCATAAAGGTCAAGGATAACACATCGCAAAACTACCAGCAATTCAGCATGTCTTCAAAGACTGTACACTGCTTACACAATAAATAAAAGAACCTCAGACTTCTTGGCAGGGCACATTTCCCTGCATGGAGTTTTGTGGCTAGACTAGAGGTTCCTAAATTAGCTTGAGTGTCTACACCAGATAGATGTTGTGTGGGGCAGCATTGTCAAGTGACTCTTGCCCCTAGAACTCATTCATTGTTCATTAGTTAACATATTTATGGTAATCAATACTATAGTTGAACTAGAGGCAACATCTCTTTCAGAATCCTTATTTCCAGTTACTGATGACATTCAAAATTCGATTTTGAAAGCATATCAGGCATTTTTGTATATTAAGTTTCTTATAAATGTTATAGAAGGAGATTGTTGAAGGGGGTTGTTTTCATCGCCCCTCCAAAATTTTGTACACACATACAAACGCAGTGTTTGTTAAATGCCAGTGTGCATATCGTATTGTATGCTTGGAAAAGCCTGCAAATGGGCTACATAGACCAGTTGTTTAACCCCAGTTAGAGAGTATGTTCAAACTAGATCCTTAAAGTATGGAAAAGGACATTATAGGAATTATATGCATACATGGATTTTGGAGAATAGGAAAGGTGCAAAATGCATGGGCTTGAAGAAAAAAATAGAACATGCTTTTGAGTCCACATGTGCAGAAAGGCTAGACAGCTCCTTTGTAGTCTCCATCCACCTCCTATGTAGGATTTTGGTGGCCAATGGTTCCTTGTAGGTGTAGTCCCATTGACAGTAATTACTGGTGCCTAGCTCCTTCCTTGTGGAGGTTGGGCAGTGTCTATTTTACCACACTGGCGCTCATGCAGCTTTCCTTTGCCTCTAGATGTGGAGAGGAAAACAACTACCATTAAATGCAGAAGCTTTAAGGGCATGGTCACCTTTTGGTCTGTGCGTTTAATTCTGAATAGGAAAACTCTGTGCATCTACTGAATGGAGAATGGACCTTGTAATGTTGAGAGACAGATGAGATGGACAGATAAAAAGTTGGGGTATGCCTAGTTCTGAGTTTCATATTCACTCGTGGTAGGTGATAGGATGTTTGGTGCCCAGGCCAATAAAAGGAGCACAGCGAGAGACACGAGATGGACAGAGAAGTGTTCTTTGTTCAGTTCCAAGCCTCAGCTAATGCAGAATATCATCACTTCTGAGAGGCCCCACCTACCATACATCAGAATTCGCTGGAGCTTTGTCTATTCCATGCATGTCAGTCAGGCTTCTTAAGGGGCTATTATTAGAGAGGTTACCTGCAGGCAGCCAAGGAATAAGAAAATAATTATATTTTTTATTGCATGCGGTTTCACCGTGGCTCCATTTGATTTCATTCAAATCTCCCTATTGAATAACTGAAGGGATATCAAAGGGCAGTTTTTGAAATATATGCACACAATTGTAAAGCCATCTTTCTTAGTTGGAAATCATTATTATCCTTTAGACGGGAGATTTATTTTCTTTCTTGACCATGTTGTCTTTCACAACAGGAGACAGTGATTGCCAAGTCTGCATAAAATCTTGTTCACAGTCAGTAGAGACAGCATTCTTTTAAGTGCCGCTGCTAGTAAAAGAAAAATCTTGCTGGTTCATGAAGACTTACTTGAAAGTGTAATAGTAAAACTACGGCTTGGGGTAAAATGTCTCTTTTGATAAATCTGCCCCAAAAAGGCACAAACTAATGACTTCCCAGATGGAAAGCATGCTGGGAAATACAATGGTTTGTTTGCTACTAGTTTGTGTATCAATCTGATGAAAAAACATAAATAGTTTTCTTTGCAGACAGGGCCTTGGGAATGGAAATTGGGAAATAATTTACTAGTCTCAGTGCATGTGTGAATGTGCATTTCTGGCTGATGGCAAATGTTAAATCAGCCTTGGAATCAGTCACCCGCCATAAACTTTCCCCATCCTAATACACAAAGAAATGTGTGCATATCCCAGCAGAAAGGAGATTCTGAATTAGCTTTAACCGTGCAGCGTCTCAGTTTCGCTCATGATAATGGCAAGGAGGATGAATATACAGACAATGTATAATATGATGCTTGATGCACGATAAGTGATTGAAATGTAGTGCAAGTGAAATATTTCATTTTCTTGCCCTTTTATATGTAACAAAAACATGCGGAGAGCAGAGTGTCACATGCTCATTTTTTCCGAGGGAGCATTGCTTGGGTATCAGCTTTGCTATATCCACTTGTAAAATATAGGTTCTTTCATTACACAGGTTTTTTCATTATAATCTCAACCAAGTGTCTTTCTCTCTTAAATTCATTGCTTTTAACTGCCTTAAGTTAAAACTGAATAGCATGATAAAGTCAACGTATTAACCAATCAACCATGATTTTACTAATCTATCTATATTTTTATTTATATAGCATTTTTTGCAAGCATCAAGGCTGGTTTACACCCAATGGGGCAGACACTTCCTTAATCACATAAGAAATCCCTATTTAAGTGGGCCGTCTCATTGAATTCAGTGAGACGACTCACAAGAGTAAAATTTGTGATGCCAAGCCATTGGAAAGTATACATTTGGGAAATGTTGCATTGCAACAGGAGCGGAGCCACCTTTTGGGTGAAAAACAGCAACTGCTTTTTGCAGCCGGAAAAAGGTTCAATCTGCTTCTCAAACCAAAGTGTGAACGATCCCATTTCACTAGCTCAGGCTGTAAAGTGCCTGCAGTCTCTGCTCAATTCCATAATGCATTGATTCCTCAAAATCAATTGAGTGTTTATGAATTAGTCATTTGGTTGCCCACTACATCTGTGCAAATTACATACTTCCTCCTCAGTGGTGATATTTAATGCTTGGTCTGCAAAGCAAATGCCTATGATTGGTTGATAGTGAGCCTAGGGCATTTAGAATTGGCTTAGATAGAAAAGAGAAGGTTATTTTCTGGGGGGTATGTATTTTGTTTGGTCATATGTAGGCATCACCAGGAATGCATGTGAGAAATGGACTCAAATGCATTTTAATAATAATATTGTGAGGAGGTGTTCAAAAGTATAGATCATTGTTGCTAGTTTCTTAATAAAAGGTGCGTTAGCGTTAACAATGTTTTTAGCTTGGTACTGGAACAAAGTATGAATACAGAGAATCCCCAGAGAGTTAGGGTGGGGATCTCAAAACCACCTAAATGACCCAGGGGTACAAGTCCTATTGATTTTCCAATTTGACTCTTGCTCCCGAGGGCAAGTCTATGCCAAGTCTAGCTGCCATGTCTTAACTATCAAGTGGTTAGTCTGGCTGTTGAGGGGATAAGCCCCGTCCACTCACTCCATGTGTATCAACTTCAGAAATGAAGTATTTAGGACTTTGTGGGTGCAGACAGAAGTGACAATTTTAGCCCAGTCTGGCCCCAGAAAGCACTCTACGGCCATGAGTTAATGCAAGTGCATGGCTGCAGAGTTCTTTAAAAGGGCCTGATCCCATAACAGCCCTCCATCAGATCTTGGACTGCTTTAATTAATTTGTGTCTACATATTCCAGGAGAAGGGGGCGGGGAGAGCAGAGGGAGCTCATTCTGGGGGTTGCCCAGCTAGTGCAGGAGGATGGGGAACATGGATTGGAGCCCCCCTGAGGTAGGGGGCTCCAATACACCCACTCTCCCTCTCCAGCGCAGGCAGGGTAAACCCTGGAATGGACCTCCCTCCTCTGCCTTCTCTCCCTCCCATCCTGAGATAGCACTAGAGGCCGAGAGAGGAGAGGAGGCTGCAGAGACACAACCTCTCTCCCGGGATCAATTTCAAATTGGAGCTCAGTCCTCCACCTTCCTGACCCAAAAGCTAATGTCTGTTGGCTCAGGAAGAATGATCTAACTCATGGCATTTTCTGTGAAGCGCCACAAGTTAGATCAGGGAGCTGCACTTATGTCTGAACCCTGTGGGTGCATCCCTGGTAATGCACTTAAGATGTGGATATATCTTGGGGCTCACACCAGTGCATCCTCTGTGCCTCTGTTTGAGAACTGATGCACACAGCATGGGAGTGAGAGCAGGCAAGTAGGAATTGTTTTCTTGATGGTGCAACTGAGCCCACTGTCCTAGTGGTGTAGGCATGCCTGGAGTCACTTCAGCACTTTTGAAAATACCTTATAGCTTGAAAGGGAAAGGTTCAGAGAAAAAAAACCCAATTTTGCTGGGAAATAAGATATGTAGTGCACTAGTCATTGGCTGCAACCCCATTATGAAAGGTGTTGTAAATAGAAGAAAAAGGCAGTTGTTGCTCCAAAGAATTTTTACACTTCAAGGAGAAGATACCTTAGTATTGGCACTGTTGTTGTGATAAGTATATAGTGCTAGCTTGTTATTGGTGGAGAGAAATAGTTAGCCACATTAGTCTGAATTCAGGCAGAAGGTGGGATGGATTTGCACCTAAGTGACCCTTCCCCTCTTCTGCCCTCTGCACCTGCGTGGTAATGGAAAGTATAAAAGCAGCGTCCTATCGCCAGTATGCTGGAAAGATGGGATCTCCCATACTGGTTCAGTTTTTTCAGCTCTGAGAAATGGTATAATCTAGTTGATGTGGAATGGGACTATGGGCCAGGGACCCTGAATTCAATCCCTTTTACTTATTGTCTGACTGTAGATGTCAATCTGCTACATTCCCCCCAGCTGTAAAGCAGGATGATGACGCTACCTGACGACTCCTGTGTGCTCAGAGGATTCCTTAGTTACTACGTGAATAGCACTTTGAAGTCGTAAATTGCTATACAAGCACTAAATATTATTCATGAAGGCCAATATCCTGCTGTGGCCAATCCCTGGTGTTCTGGAAAAAGACACATCTCCAGCCACAATTCATCTAACCATATACAGGACAGCCTGGGGAAAGTCTTCCTGGCTTCTGTCGCTTTGTGCCCTGCAGCATGAAATTTAATTACCAGTACTTTATTCCACTCTCATCTCCCATGGGTGCTTTGTTCGCTATCCCCTGCCCTTGGCAGATATTGTTGATCAAAAAAAATCCAGCATTTTTATAAAATCCAGCCCCATTTTATGACTTGATGGCCTCCTGTGATAAGAGATGATTTAGGCTGGCTGTATGCTATGTAAAGAAGAACTTCCTTCTATTTGTTCCATATTTACTAGCTATTATCATCTGACTCCCTTGCACTTGTGTTATGCGGCATTGTGAAAAGGGAGGGATTGATCAATTTTCACTCAAGTACCCTGCACTGAGTTAACAATATTTAATTTTCCTGTTTTATCAGAGAGAGGAAGATCTTTCTTTCATTATGTATCTGATCAATTCCTAAGCTTTCCAGGGCTATTCAGGTTACTGAACTTTACTGGATTGCAAAGAAGAAGGTAAAAAAAGCCTACAGTAGTCCCTGAAATAAAACTTTAAAGAAGAAGAAAGAAATCTAGGACTGCTCATTTGGATATGTTGCTTCGTGTCTAAATAAATTAGAATCAAAATTGTCCAGCTAAGGAAGTGCAGGCCTCCGCTGTCTTTGCTGCATAAGATCTTCAGGCTATGTTTATGGAGTTTGAAAATAATGTTTCTGGTAATAAATGGCAGAAATATTCTGTTTTCTGCATCAGCAGATATGAGGATTAAAGGATTTGACCATATTAAACAATTTTGCACAGCTTTGGCTCCCAGGGCTTGCAGTCTACATTATCAGAGTTCATCTTGTGGCTTTTCCAGACCTGATTTAAGAAGGGAATATGTTCCTGCTTTGCAAGTTGTCATTTGCTAATTTAGGTCATCTCTGACAGAATTAAAAAAAAGATGAAGTGGTTGTTCGTCCTCTTTTGAAACCTGAATGCCTTCCTGAGATTTCTGCTCTAATCAGCCATTGGAAGTGCTGAAAAGAATTGGATGATATTGTCTTCCCATGCCTCTCACCCCCTGCTTCACTTGTGTCAGACCATAGCATCCGTGTGAAAACTTGAGCGTGGTAATAGTTGATCGCTGTCTTTGAAAGCAAGAGTCTGTAAGCCTTTGTTTTAACAACCAAGCTGGTCATTCAAAGTATAACACATCCTGCAGCCTCCCTGAGTTGCACCCTTCAGCCTCTCTCTGTCTTTTTTCTCTCTCTGTTCTGGTACTTTTCCCAGACATGCTTCTTTGCAAACATCCCATCTCACACATTTGCCAGCTTGCTGCATCAGGACAGTATTTCCATGAGGGTGTGTGGGGGGGAGGGGGGGGGGGGGGGGGGGGGGATTCACACTCAGATTTTGTCATTATGTCAACTATCCAGCATAAAGGAACAGCACAAAGGCTGTCAGAAACCAGAATAAAATTTGGTCCAAATAAGGGCCTTGTTAGACCTTATGCTATAAGCCAAACAAATGTTAATCGGCTTAGTGTTGTTCAGCTTAGTGGAGTAGTTGCGTGGTAAGACAACAAACCTGCTCCGACTGCCCTACACCTGCACAGCTGTGGCTTGCTACTAGAGGCTTGGTGAGAAGGGGCAGGGTTAGGCCCCATTTGCTCCGTAAGGGATCACTGTAAACGCGTTTGCCCACCACTGTGTTGGTCGTAGCAAGACCCGAGAGACCCGGAGAAGCAGCTTCCATGGGGCTCTTCGGTCTTGCTGCAACTCACTGAGTGGCTCCATAGTGAGAGTGGGGTTGCTGGGCTTAAGCCCTGGCAGCCCAGCTCTCAGCTCAGAGCTGCTGCAGCTCTGTGATACCATGATGCTTCCCTGGGTCTTTCTGGTCTTGTTGAGCTGCAGCAGCTCCGTGCTGAGAGCAGGGTAATGTCAGGGCTTAAGTCTGGCCCACTCTCACTACAGATCCACTGCGTGAGTGTCAGTGAGACCAGAAAGACCTGGGGAAGCAGTTTCTTTGAGGCTCTCTGGTCATACTGAACCTGACACAGCAGCTGTGCACTGAGAGCAGGGCCATCAGGCCTTAAACCCAGTGGCCCCAATCTCAGTCCAGAGTTGCTGTGTCCATTTCTGCAAGAGAGCCCCAGGGCTGTCTGCTTTCTGGAGCTCAGGTGGTGCCCATCACCCCATACCCCACTGGTCTGGCTGCCAGCTGGCCAGGCACTGCTCAAGGGGCCCAATCCTTTTTCTCCAGAGTTTAGGTGGTGCCCGCCCCCCATACCACTGCCAGTGGGAGCAAAGCCAGTCCAGGCAGTTGCAGGAGGCAATGTAATGGCCGGGTGCTCTGGGGCTGCAGCACTCGCTCTGCCTGCCATCTCTTGGGGTGTGGGGGAGAGAGAGGGCAAGAAACCATGCCTAGCCCTGCTGTGACCCAACATCCCACTCACCCCGAGTCAGGAGGGGGTGCTGCATTTTGGGATACTGGAGTACTTCCACTTGGGAAGAACAGCTGTTGGAACGGGCCACATGGTAATGGAACATGAACAAAATTAGGCAGATTGGAGATAATCCTGCCCTGGAGTGGCATAACTTTAAGCTGAATAATGAATGCTTTAAACCGCTTAAAAGATCTTAACTTGCGACCAGTCCAGGGGTTAAGAACTCCAGAAACCGCCTAAATTTACCATGTAACAAGGCCCTTAGCTTTTAACCTGGGGATGGAATCACGGTGGGAGATGCCTGTGAGCTGTTGCATCTTCCAGTGGAATTAAGGTTTTTTTGCCTTGTAGTATGTTTCTGAGTATGTCCGAATGGACATACCAAGAAGAAAAAAAGACATAACTTGCCTCAGCCATGCCAAGTAAATTAATTCTACTTAAAATAGCAGTTAAAAACAAGACTGTTTGGATTTTAACTTTGATTAGCAGCTCAAACTAGAACCTACATAGTAGCCCAGAGTTGACTTTGAGCTTAAAACCCAGGGGCATTTATACACATACTTTTTCGCATTGCGATGTGCCGGAGATCCGGTGCATTGGAGCAGACTCAGTTAATGAGTCTGCTCTGCAAGTGAGATGGTGGGCATTCTGCTGCATCTCACGCAGCTGTATAAGCAGTGAAATGCACATCATCATAGAGAAAATGGTGGCAGCGCACTTTTGAACTAAAACACCTTTGACGTGTTTTAGTTCAAAAGCAGACCACTGTCATTTTCTGTGCGCTGATGCACATTTCAGCACTTATACAATTGTATGCGTTGCAGCTGACGTACCTTTCAAAGTGTCCGGAATTGCAGCTCATGCATGTGTAAAAAAAATACCCCAAGTGACCTTGTCTTCTCTGCTATTTCAACCTGAGTTAAAAACATATTTATTCTTGCATCCAGAATTTTGGTACTCTTTGGATAATTCGTTGCTACTTTAACATCCTTTATAGAAATAATTGGGTCTTATTCATGTTTTTTTGCCAGGCTGCTTCTACCATCCACAAGCCAACTTCTAACTCACTGCTGTTTTGTCACATTGCTTCCAAATTATGGATGTATATAGCTAAATCTTGCCTTCACTGGGAATGCAGACTGCTAACTCCTATTGATTCAATGTTCATTCAACCCAACCTGTTGCTTTGTCTGACCTAGATGTTTTTCTTTCCTCAAATTTAACACTTCCATGGAAAGGATGGCTAAATTTGCCAAAATGGGGCAAGTCACAAATTCTTGTTTCTTGTTCCAAAGCAGGACAAACAGACTTGGGAATGGCGCTGGCTCCTTTTTCAGTTTCCAGGAAAGTATCATGTGTTGCAGTATTAATATTCTCCTTCAGGGCTGGGTATCACAAGGCATATTTTATAAAGCTTCTTTACCTTTATCAAAGAAAACTCTTAGAACTTTCAAAGCCCTGAATGCAGATATCTGTGCACATGGCCTTGTGCTGTATGCAAGGGATTAATCAAGGCTGTCACACATCTGGCTATAAAACCTTTAATATTTTTAAGAGGTTTGAGGCTGGTTTATTTATCACATGCATCAAGGAGAATAAACCATTTTAACTACTGCAAAATCAGGCAGAGATGAGCTCAAAATGTCAGCTACCTACAAAAGTCCATATTAGACCAAGATGCCATTCTTTGGATCATTAACCAATTATCCTATCACTTACAGTTGTGTACAATTCCCATTGACTACAATGGGAGTTTCACAGGAAGACTAGAGGAAAGATCAGTAGCTTCCCCCAGAACAAGACAATAAAACAGAAGCCTGCATGTTTAGCTTACTTGAACTCCACTATAGAAAGGCAAATTTCTGAGGGAATCCCAATTTTTTCTTTGATAGGGTGGTAGAAATTAAATTTCCCACGCAGCTACTGATATGCCTGTTGATATGCAACATTGTGTGATTTCATTTATGCTATCTTTTGCTTAATGCTAAAATGCATGTTATAGTGAACTTTGCATTTTTACTTTTAAATACTGTACTTATATTGAAAATCTTCTCTTTTAGAAGAGGACACAAAATTGCCCCTACACTGAAAAGCCTCAGTACTATTCTAATGGGTACAAACATAAGTAATTGAAAAACCTATCCAACATCCTGCAGCTGTTCATCACCAAAAGGGTTTGATGCGTATTGAGATCTAATCCAAAATTCAGGAGTCTGCAAAACTGGACTGGAAATGCCATAAGAAGAGAGACTTTCTTACTTTAATTCTGTTTTTTCTGCTTCTGTCTTTAGCTGGATGTTGGCACAAATGAGAAATAATGGGGAAAAAAAAATTGAATTTACAATTTGAAACTGCTGCTGAAGTTAAGGAAAGTTTGGATCAGTTTGTTCATCCTAATTAAAAGTACTTTGCATAATTAATGTGAAGTAAGGTACAGTATGCTGGACAGAACACTGGACACTAGTATACTTAGGCTTTGTCAGGGAGAGTTAAACTGGAAATCAGTCTAGCATAATTATACTGGTATCCTTCCCATCCTCCCACTGTGAATACTCTTACTCCAGTTTATACAGGAATGGTTTAGCTTAGGTTGCTTGGGAAGAGACACAGACTAAAAATTATAATAATAATAAAATGGCTAAACGCTAAACAGAGATAAGACTGTACTGTATAACTGGTACAATTTTCCCATTAGATAAATCCTTTATTGGTTTATACTACATTCTCCCCAACAACTGAATGTACTGAAATTGCTCTGTCCTGAAGAAAGAAATATTGAAATTTATGCTGAGTTATAAAGTAGTCAATCCTGCTAAATGCTCCTGAGATATTCTGAAGTATCCTTTCTTTCCCAGTGGCTTTAGCCGCAGAATGAGGACTTTGAAAAATAAAGACCTGTAAAACTATTCAAGGTTGAGAGACTTTGTATTTCTCAGTTCTTTCCTGCTTTTTTCTTATAATCAAAGCACTGTGATGGCTACATTTTCAAAAGGTGCCCAACTAATGACGGTAATTACATGATTAATAAGGCATGCAATGGCAGTTGCTTTTAAATTTTCAACAGGTGTTGCTTAATAGCAAAGAAACTATTGTGCACCCGCATCAAAACCCAGAAATGATCAGGTGAATTTGAGGGTGTGTGAGCCCACTTAAGTATGCATTTGCAGAGTCAGTACAATTAGTTGCCTAATTGTGTGCCCAAACTTGTTTGATGCACTTAGTGTGCATGTATAATTAATTATGATTTGTTGAAAAGCACTCTCTCTGCAGATGCTTCCCAGTTCCTAAAAATCAAATTACTCAGGGACAACTTAGAAAGAGTTTTAGATAAACACAGAATTCCCTTCCCTTCGAATATGACCAAGTTACAATAAATAAGCAGAGATATGAAAACCTGCCAAGAGGAAATAAGAATATTCTGAGATACAACTAAAAAAGAAATACAAGGAAAAGAAATGCTCCCCTCACAATATGACACTTCAGAATCATATAAATAATGGACCTAATACATAGCAATAATCTCATACCCTAGCCCGGGGTGGCCAACCTGTGGCACAAGTGACATAAGTTGCACGAGAGGCCTTGGGGTGGGGAGAGGACAGCACAACAGCAGGTAGAGCAGGAAGCAGAAAACAGAGCTGAAGATTGGGCAGGGATCACAGTGTAGGAAACAGGAAGCACAGCAGCGCATCGGGTAGAAGAGGAGAATCAGCGTAGCCCTTAGTGCGGGAGGACATTGGGCTATTTTGTGGTACGCCTGCAAAAAAGGTTAGCCCCTACTGCTCAAGCCTGGTCCAGTCTACTAGCAATGACAGCACAGGTGTTTTTCTCCTTCTACATAGGGATAGAGGAGAAAAAGCAGGAGGATACTCCAAGGAGAAGGCAACAGAAGGAAAAGAAGGTCTGGTCAGGATACCCGCACGTCCTTCCAACCTTTGATGATGTCTTTGGCCAACTGTAGCCTTTGTAGGTTGTGTAAATTAAAGCAGGCAATCCCTGGTTGGAATCAGTAGGAAAAAACCAAGCCTAGGGAAGGAGGCGAGGTGTATGGCTGTTATTGTTTTATGAGCAACTAATAAAGCTGAGTTCCTGAAAGGGTGACAGTCACTTTGTTTGAAGGTGATTCAGAGTTAGTGTCTAACAGTTTGCCTTTACTGAAAAGCCTTTTGTAAAGGCTTCAAGTTAAACTGATGATGTGTTTGTTTCCTGAAACTCTTGAAGATGTTTCTCATACCCCTGAGACAATTGTACGGTTGAATTTTCCTGTTTCAATAGGATCTCCCCATTTTCCACATGGAGCTTGAATATCTCCTAGACTGGTCAGAATCATCGAGTGGTAATTGTATTGCAATATTTAATGTCCTGTGTCCTTTTGCTGAAATGGGTATCCTTCATCGTTTTCTGGGCCTCAAGCCTTGGTGGGGGCTGGAGCAATCAAAAGATGAAGTAAAACTCAGTAAAATCCTTCAGGTTCCCTAATAGTTTTTGCCCTATTATCTGTTTCATTTCTATTTTTATCTACCACACAGCAAGATCTGTCACTGCCCTTTTTTTTTTTTTTCATCTTTCTACTTGCTATTTTCGAGCTTTGGTTTTCTGCCTTGCTTTTCTTGATGGGCTCAACACTGCTTTCCCTGATCTTCTGTTCATCTTTGTTTTCACTGACACACACAGATTCTGTATTCATTCTGGCATTCAGATCTCTCTTCATTTCCTTTCTTTCTTTACACAATCTTCTCTCATCACTTCAGATATGACTTTCAAGCAGTCTGGCTTTTTTCCTAGCCCTGCCTATTAGTACAGCAAAAATAACATACTGTATGAAGTGGGTTCAGTGAGGAAAAATAGACTTATGTATGACATAATTGTTCCTCAACTCTGTACATGGTGGTTAAAATGTGGATTGGCTTCATGGCTTGAAAATGCATGTAATAATAAAACAATCACTTTGATCAGTTGTATAAACACTTTTCTACCCTATGGATTCAAATCAAATAATATATTACATATGGTCTCACCGTCATTAGGGTTTGCTACTTTTAACTACATTTGGAAAAAACTTTTCTTTCTATGTTATTTCTTTATTAATATTAATAAGATATGCCTGGCGAAAGAAGAGCTTAGAACGTATCAAATTATACTTGAGATTCCTGTGAATTATCTAGGCCCTAGTCTTGCGAGGTATGAGGTGGAAATGGATCTGTGTAAAGCCCCAATAAATTCATTGTGGCTTCATAGATGCTAGGGATTCATAGATGCTAGGGTTGGAAGGGACCTCAACAAATCATCGAGTCCGACCCCCTGCCTGCCAGTCTGACCCCCTGCCATCGAGTCTTACCCCACCTCTTGAGGTTATCCACATCCTTCTTAAAGTACGGCATACAAAACTGGATGCAGTACTCCAACTGCCTGACCAGTGCCACATAGAGGGGAAGTATCACCTCCTTGGATCTGTTTGTCATGAAACTGCTACTGCATGATAAAGTGCGGTTAACTTTGCTGATGATTTCGTCACACTGACGACTCATGTTCATCTTGGAGTCCACTATGACTCTAAGATACCTTTCCGCTACTGTGCTGCTGAGAGGGTCATTCCCCAGCCAGTAGATGTGCTGGATATTTATATGCTCTAGGTGCAGCACTCTGCACTTGTCCTTGTTGAACTGCATCCTGTTGTGTTCTGCCCACTTCTCTAGCCTGTCCAGGTCTGCCTGCAATCGGGTCTACCTGCAATTGTTATCTACCCTCCGGTGTGTTCTCTTCATCCCACAATATAGTATCATCTGCAAACTTGGACAGAGTACGCTTCACACCCACATCCGAGTCACTGATGAAGACATTGAAAAGTACAGGTCCAAGGACCGAGCCCTGTGGGACCCCACTGCCCACATCCTTCCAGGTCAATGCTGACCCATCTACTACCACTCTCACAGTATGACCCCCAAACCAATTTGCCACTGTGTAATCATCTAAGTCACAGCCTCTTAATTTATTTATGAGAATAGGATGAGATACCGTATCAAAGGCCTTCCTAAAATCCAAGTAAACGGCATCCATCTCTAGTCCTGCATCTAAGTGTTTTGTGACCTAGTCATACAAAGAGACCAGATTAGTCAGGCATTATCTGCCTGCTACAAATCCATGCTGGTTGCGCTGCTGCATTATTTTTCATGCTGGTTTCCCACAAATATGATCCTTAATAATTTTTTCAAAGACTTTTCCAAGGATAGAGGTGAGACTAACTGGCCTATAATTACTTGGATCCTTCTTCCTCCCCTTCTTGAAAATAAAGGGACTACATTGTCCCTTTTCCAGTCCTCTGGGACTTGACCTGGGCATGAGCACACAGCAGCCACTAGTTCTGCTATGAGACTGGCCGGTTCCTTCAGTACCCTCAGATGCAGCTCATCCGGGCCTGCTGGCTTAAACACATCCAGTCCATCCAAATGACTCTGCACCAAGTCAGCATCAGCAGTTGGTAGGCTGGTGCCCCTCCGATACCCATATAAAAACCCATTAGGAGACTTGTCTTGATCCTTGTTCAGGAACACTGAGGCAAAGAACTCATTGAAGAGATCAGGCTTGTCCCCCCTGTCTGTCATTAATTGCTCCTGCTTGTTCAGTAGGGGTCCTATGCTGCCCTGCATCTTCCTTTTACTCCCTACGTACCTAAAAAAGGACATTTTGTTGTCTTTAATTTCTGTTGCCAGCCTCAGCTCTGTAGTTGCTTTGGCCTTTGTAACAGCCTCCCTGCAAGTGTGGGCCAAGTAGGTATACTCCTCCTTGGTAGCTTCCCCCTGCTTCCACTGCCTATATGCCTCTTTTTTGCCTTTAGGCTTCCCTGGATTTCTCTGTTTAGCCAAGAATGTTTTTGAGCCCCTTTCCCCCCTTTCCTCGCAATGGGATCATCTCCCTCTGCACCTGAAGGATCATTTCCTTTAGGAACAACCACCCTTCCTGGACCCCCATCTCATCAATACTCCTATCCTGCAGTGTGTCATTGATTCATCTCCTGAGCACACTGAAGTTAGTCTTCCTAAAGTCAAGCACTTCCACCCTACTAGTTATCTTTCCCACTCTACGCCATATGGTGAATTTGATTGATTGATGGTCACTGTTCCCAAGATGACCACGTATCTGCAGCTCCCCTACCAGGTCATCCCCTGTAGCCAACACCAAGTCCAGTAAGGCATTCTCCCTAGTGGGACCATATACCTCCTGTGTTAGGTGGAGATCCTGTACGCAGGTTAAGAACTTATATGACCGGTTGGATTTGGCTGACTGGCCCTCCCAGCAGTCAACCAAATCCAACTGTTGTTCCCTCCTATGTTCATGTGGGAACATAGTAAGATTTCATACTTACTCATGACAAGAATCCAAATCAGTTGAAACTTTTCATTAATAAGAAATCAATTAATTCCTGTGCAACACAAGAGCTGTACCTATTGCTTATTCTTTGTCTTATTTTCTGCCTGTATTTGTGCACACCACGGCATTGGGATCGTCGGCAGATTTTAGTAGTGCTAAGGCAGTATGTTGTCTAGTTAGAGAAAGAAATGAAAGTAATGCCAAACAGATCAGTAATAATACTTAGAGCTGCTTAGTGCTTATATCTTCAAAGCACTTTACAGACATTAACTAATTAATCCTTACAGCAGCTCTATTATGTAGATAAGTGTTGTTGTCCTCATTATACAGATGGAGAAAGTGAGGCAGCAAGGTTATGTCACTTATTCAAGGCCACAGAAGAATCTACATCAGAGAAAGGATTAGAATTCAGGAATTCTTGGCCAAATATGTGGGAAGCTAAGATTTCACTTACCATGGTGTTTGTCTCCAGAGAAAATGCTGATGTTGAATAAATACCATCTCATTTTTTCCTCTTTTTATCTTCTGATAGGTCTTTTTTTTTAATGAAAGGCAAACTTGTTCAAAATGCATATGTGCAGTAACTTGTGGGGGAATATAAAGGTCAAGTCTTGTATGTTGGAAAATTGTACTTTTTTTGAATTTCTCAGTCTGATGAGTCATTCATTGCTATGACACATCATGTCTGGTTATGTTAGTCATGTCATGTTAGATTCAGTGAGATAGAATGATCCTGCCTATTCCATGCTAGTTGATTTCATGAGAAAAACTTAAATTGAGAATGACACTAAAGTGCAAAAGAGTAATCTTAGAATGCAGTTAGTTTCCTTCAGATCTTATTTCTTCTGTACATTGAAATGACATGAATGTTTTTCTTTGTAACCTTCAGTCTACCACCAGCTGTGTTCTCTATGATTTTGCACTCCACAAAAGTGACATTTTTTTTATTGAATTAAGTAAAGAATTTGTCACCGCTGAAACTCCATGTTAGTAATTTATTGCAAATTACATAATTATTTCACAATGCAGGACAAGTGAGCCATATGAAATACGTTGCACTAATGCTGAATTTTAGGGCAATCAATGAAATGTTTGCTAGATTAAAATATGATTTATTAAGGTGAGCCATTTTGCTAAGCGTTTCCAAGAATGTAAATATCACAATATCCAGCTTCTATTTTAATGTGAAAAAACACATTTTGTCATTAGTACTTCAGTTACTATGTTGTTATTCTTCTAAGACTGAATTAATGGACTGCACATCCTGTTCAGTTTTAGTCTTTGTAGGTTCTTATCTTACTCTCATCACTATAGTATCTGAGTGTGATATAATAGTGCATGAAGTGCTATAAGTATTATCTCCCATGTGTAATTTGTTTTCTCTTGTTTCCTCACCAGGAGGATATTGTGTGTGCAGTGTAGGGCTTTACTTTTGTTTTAAATGTACACAGTGCTAGAAGTGGGGTAGAAGGCAGGTTGAAAAATTGTAGTGGGGTAGAAGGCAGGTTGAAGAATTGTATTTGGAGTAGAAGGTGGTGATGTTTGTGATGGCTTATAGTTCCTGTGGGAGTTTGTTCCACGATTTCAGACCAGCCCCTGGGAAAACTGTCTCCTGTCACAGATTAGCACCGCTATGATAATGAGCACTGCAGGGTTAATCATGATGATAAGTAGTGGTAGTAACCCTTGTCTTCAATGCCAGAGCTTCAGGTGATATTTTAGACATACTAGGCCCAGGTAGTCTAGCACCTTGAAGATAAAGAGCCTTGAACTTGGCTTCACATCCTACACGAAGCCGGGCTAGAGAGGGGACAGCAGACTTGAAGTGCTTACTCTAGTTTGTGTAATTTAGGAGATTTGCTACAATGTTTTGTATCTGGGTATGAACACAGGAATGTGTTTACTTCAGAGTAATTTATCTTTGATTTTATTCTGCAGTAAATTTATTCTGTGTTAAGTAAAGGAAGCCTGATGAGCTCTTCCACATGAGCTGCAACTATTGCAACACATGGCCATTAGAGGGTGGGGAGGCACTTTGCATTGAGTTAATGTCAATCTCAGGGTAAAACTGACACTTGTGGTGGACACATGACTGCTCACTGGACTAACTTTCTCTGAGTTTAATTTACTTCTGACTTCCTCATATAGCATAGCACTTCCTCTTGAATAAATGCTGTGTATCATGTGTCCACTTTCCTTTGCATCCTGAATAAAATGAAAAGAGTATAGAGTCACTGAAAACAGTACACATGTCTGCACCCACATTAGTTTGGGATTGGCAATTTCATGTCTAATTATATTGTATTTCTGTAGTTCTAATGAGAAGTAGTGGAGCAAATGTATATCGTGACGGATGACATGAGCACAGTTCTTCTTAAGGATAAATTTTGAGGCAATACATCACAGGTTGCAGATGTTTTTTAATGGCAGGCCAAAATGACCCAGCTGTAGTCCGAGACAGGCCAGCAGTAAGACCTGGCTTCTTTCCACTGCCCAGCCATGGCAGGGCTTGGGTGAAGTTCCCTGCCACCTGTCTGCCTGGTCATCCAGCCACCCAGCAGTAGCACAGTATGGTGTGGACAAGGCCTCCCATCACCAAAGTCCCCTGAACACCAATGAAGCCCCCACTCTACAGGCTGGATCCAGTGGCTCCAGAGGCCAGATTTAGCCTGTGGGATACATAAATAAATAATGATATGGCCCCTGCATTACGTAATTAAAAGGCGGTTATCTTCTTAACTAGAAATGGGGAAAACAGCTTTCCTACTCCAAATGAAGACACACAGTAGAAGTCTTGATGACTTTCAGAAAACAAAATTGCAAAATATGTGGCTTGGATTCAAACGTTTTATTTTGATCATGTAAAAAAAACCCTCTATAATTAACTTAAATGGCTAAACAAAACATGGTTTTGAACTAGAAAACCAGAAGTTTTGTTTAAAAAAATGTTTAAATGGCTCATTTGTCTACTTTTAATATTCCCCCCCCCCCCCCCCCGAAAAAAATGTTTGAATCAGTGCATTAATTGAAACCAGTCCTTTTTCCAAAGGGGAAAAACTTAAAAAAACCTGAAAACTAGATATGTTCCAACAAATCAAAGTTGTTAAAAAATTCTCAGTCGTAATAATAATCTTAATTTTTTTACAAGTGTTTTTAAAATTCTGTTTACTTATTGGTCCTGATTATTTGGGTTCAATATATCCCTAATTTATCTTAAAAGGAAAACAAATTATGACCAATGGCCTTTTTTTAGGTATAAAATCTTGGCAGGCCTCCTACTGAAGGATGGTGAAATAGTCTAAAATGAAGTGAACACATTCAGTTATAAGGCCTACTTCTAAGGATCTGGCTCAATACGAATCTTGAAGAGAGAGCCTACATTTCCAGAGAGACGATCTCTTCTTTAACCAATGGTCCAGGGACACACCAAATAGTCAGGGGAAAAGAGCCCTGAACATCCTCCTGGATTTTTTCTACGAAGTTAGTAGAGCCCTTCCAGCCCTAAACTTCTATGAATCTGTGAACTCGGGGGGAAAGCTCCTGTGTGCTGCAGTCACTGTGCTGCTGTGGTCAGGTACCACAAACACGTGGTACCTTGACAATGTAGCCTCCTGGCACTATGGATATCAAGACCGGTAAAAGTTCAGTCACTTGGTCATTGTGCAGTTGCATCACAAGCGTGGCCCTTGAAAATATATGTACAGAAGAATTATTATTAGACTGAAGAAGACCCCAAAACACATGAATGGAATAGCATATGTGCCTTTGAAAACAAAAACATACATACTCAGCAGCTATAGTCTGAGAAAGCAGAGTCAAATTAATCCAAATGTCCTCATACATACGGTCTATTCGGGCTAAGTATAGACAGTCAAAAAGCCTGACACTGAATTGGTTCAAGCTAGGCAGTGTCCTTGAAGCTGCATAGGTTGAACCAATAACCAACTAAACTGACATTCGGTTTTTAATTGGGGAAGGCAGAGGGAGGTCTTCACTGACCCAGGCCAGTAGGTGAGGGCCACTAAAACACATCTCCCAGACTGGCCATTGCCAGCCCAGCCAGGTGTCCCCAAACTCCTGCTGTCCCCCATGGGAGGTTCAGGAGCCCCCTGTCTAGGTGCTGGCCCACCTTGGGGGAGCCTCCTCTCAGGAAATTTCCCCCAGCCTGGGTTCCCTAGTCCAGGAAGCCCTGGGGGGCTGGGGAAAATTCCCCTCCCCTCCCTTTCCAGCTACTGACTGCTTCAGCTGCTGCCACAGGAGGGATGGAGAAGGAGTCCTCCCTTCCAGGTGCCTGCCCCTGCAGCCCAGCATGGGGGCATCGGGGAGGCCCTGCCTTGGGGGGCTCCCCCAACCCCCAGCCCAGGGTACCCCAGCCCTGGGCAGCCCCAGAAAATTGGAAATGCTTTGTTTCCAAACAGCTGTTTTGTTATACTTGTTTACCAACTTACCTTATAATCTTCTGAGTCTGGGTCATCCATCTACCACCTTGGCAAATTATACTTAGCCCTTTGGCTTTGTGTCTCACTTAAGCCAAGCTTTTCCATACTGCAAGTACCTGAGTTCAGAGATTTTTTTACTGCAGGTACAGCCGCTATCTAAATTCTTACCTATAAAATCCAGGAATCTCTAGGCTACGCTGTATGTCTGTATCTCAGTTTCTGCAGTTGAAAAAATCATATCAAATCAATCTAAACTTTTCCCACTAATTCTTCCCTTGCAGAGAAATGTGACCTCGGAGAATTCTGGCAGCCATGATTTTTTTAAAAGCTTAGAACTATAGCAGGTCAACATCGTGCTTAACAGAGAAACTCTTTTTCTTTGGATTCTCTCTGAAGGGTAAATGCTGAAGAAGTAGAGCCCTGCAGACATCTCTACAGAACTTCGAAGATGCTTATAAGCTCTCTAGTCTTCCTGAGCTTATAAATTTTGCTTGTGTCCAAGTGCAGAATTTGTAACTTTCTGAACCAGATCATGGATCTTACAACAGTGACTTCATTTGTGATGCCTGTAATTTACTTACAAGACATCGTGAAACCTACAAATGGGACTGCGTGCCGACTATGTTCACTGCATTTGTATCTTGGTAACTATACCGAATCCACCTTGCCAGCAGATAAATATTAATTTATAAGAAACCAGAAATGTAATCATATGTAGTGAAACAGAGGTACAGTAACTAGGCTGTTAAAGAAGAAAAAACATCTCCAAAATGATCCACCCTTGCTAACACAACATCTCCCCCACCCCTCCATCCCCACCCCATTCTCCCTTTTTTAATATAAGTAGTAGGAAAAAAATACTTGGTTTCATAGAAAAAAAAAAAGGAGAGGCACTTCAATTCTCATGGTTTTATCAAGTAGCAAAGAATTACTTTACAAAGAATGCAACTTGCCCTTTTCCTTTGCCATCTCAACTGTGAGTTTCTGTTGTGTGTGTGCATGTGGTGAACAGAAGAAAGTATCCGTGTGTCCTTTTGGTGTATTTTTTGCAGGATGCAGGAAGTCCAGTTACCTAGTTGATACACAAATAGTTTTCTTTATTTATGAAACATAGCCTCTATCAGCTTTTTTAAAACTGTTGACAACAAGTGGGTCCAAGATGTACATTTTTCACCTAGACTATGGCTTTGAAGACCTCAAAGCTTTGGCATGTTTGGGTCAAGCATGTTGGTCTGACCCATAATAAAAGAAGGGGCAATCATTTATAAAAATCTAAGTCAGATTTAGGTGAGATTTTTTTCCTGAATGAACTCTGCTGATTTCAGTAAAATTGTGCCAGCAGAGAATCAGGGCCTTGGATTTTGCTGTGAGCCTCTTAAGTCAAAATGAAAGTAAAGGATGAAAGTCTCCCCGCCCTGCCTGCTGTTTCTATTAGATGTTATTGCACGTATGCTGTTATTCCATCCGCTTCATGAGGGCAATGATAGATGTAGATTCCAGATGGAGTGGGCACTTCTTCTCTTGGCATATGGATTTTTTTTTGATGTCCAGCAAAATGATAATTTTAGCATTGTTGCCATACTGAATGTTACAGATTGCATTTACAATTCCCCGTTCAGCATTTGTAAGGACTCCTGCAAAGCTTCTGGACACTTGATTCCAATTATTTTTCAGGACTATTAATCATGTTCTAGAACATTAATGCATCCATTCAAGCTAATTGAAAGAGTTGGGCTTCATTAAAAAGGAATATTGGCAGAGTCTATAGCCCATATAATAAGGCAGTCCTATGGAATCTGAGTTTGATGCAAAAGCAAGCAACAAAAATAGCTGCTACCACTTTGATCTTGCTTTGCTTGGACAATCTGTAGTTTTTATTGCAAATAACAAGGGTTGTCTTCAATACTTTCATTTTTCCCCTCATTTAAAGCATAAGTTTTATGAACATAATGTTACATAATACCAGTATCTGTAGGGCATGTTCCTAACAGTTTCAAGTTATTTGCTTTCAATTTGTACAATTTGTGTGTGCATCTTCAACATGCCTAGATAGTTGCAGTGACTGCATTAATGAGACATAACATCCACATAAGAGTGGGACTAAAGGAATTAGGCCCCCAACTCCCACAGAAAACTAATGAATGGCTGATGTTTAACTATCTTATGTCCCTTGGAAAATTACAACCTGAAGCACCCATCTCCACCTCTATTTCACATTGCTCTAATCCATACTGACATATCACATCTCTGATAAGACACAGAATGCATCTTTCAATTTGCTAATCTTGTTGTGTTCCTCCATCCCACTTAGGATAGGTCCACTGTTTTACTCTTTGTTTTTTGTTCTTTTTTTCTTATTGTTCGTTAGACAGCCCCACCGCGTTTCAGCAACACCTGAGTTGAGGTCCCATCTCTTCTTTGTGACCATTGCCCATGTCTCAGTTTCTTAGAAATTTGGGGTTAGGTAGAGTTCTTAGGACATATTCCCACCTGCAGGAGTGTGTGCTTGCAGCGGCAGAAAAAAAAAGTAGGGGCGCAAATTTGTGCCGCTACTTTTTGCTGCTGCGCACGCCCTTGCACATGTGCTTTGGTGCAGGGCAAAATGTTCTGCTTTGGGGAATCTGCCATTTCCCTTCTTCTCCCCCATGCAGGAGAAGCTGGGGTGGAACTAGAGGAGGGGAGATGCTTTGGCCACTCTGGCTGGTAAGCGTTGCCCAGGAGGACTTCACCTCTGTGTCTGCCAGTTCACGCTCCTGTGCTGTGTCCTGTGCCATTTTTTTTTCACAATGTATTTTTTGCTACTGGTATTTCCTGGCAAGAAATTTTGCCCCCAAGCTGTAAATTTGCATCGTGGGGGACATTTTAATGTGCCAGGTATGTGGTTTGTGGCACCACAAAATGCATGTGCCTGCACGTTTGGATCCAGCCTTGCAGCATGAATGGAACCCTTTTTTGACACCCTCCAGCCAAGATTCATAGATTTATAGATGTTAGGGTTGGAAGGGACCTCAACAGATTGAGTCCAACCCCTGCCTAGGCAGGAAAGAGCACTGGGGTAGGATGACCCCAGCCAGATGCCTATCCAGCCTTCTCTTGAAGACCCCCAAGGTAGGGGAGAGCACCACCTCCCTTGGAAGCCCATTCCAAATTTTGGCCACCCTTACCATGAAGAAGTTTTTCCTGATATCTAACCTAAATCTGCTCTCTGTCAGTTTGTGACCATTGTTCCTTGTTACCCCAAGAGGCGCCCTGGTGAACAGAACATCTCCGATCCCTTGCTGCATCCTCCTAATGAATTTGTAGGCGACCACAAGATCAACTCTCAGCCTTCTCTTGCAGAGGCTGAAGAAGTCCAGGTCCCTCAGTCTCTCCTCATGGGGCGTGTCCTGTAAGCCCCTAACCATATGAGTGGCCCTCCTCTGGACCCTCTCGAGTCTATCGACATCCTTCTTGAAGTACGGCACCCAAAACTGGACGCAGTACTCCAACTGCAGTCTGACCAATGCCACATAGAGGGGAAGTATCACCTTCTTGGATCTATTTGTCATGTATCTGCTGATGCATGATAAAGTGCGGTTAGCTTTGTTGGTGATTTCGTCACACTGACGACTCCTGTTCATCTTGGAGTCCACTATGACTCCAAGATCCCTTTCCACTTCTGTGCTGCTGAGAGGGTCACTTCCCAGCCAGTAGGTGTGCTGGATATTTTTGCACCCTAAGTATACAGGATGTACACCATGGAGCATGAGGGTGTTCTGTCCGTGTCTGTGAGCATGTTGGAAACATCTCCTCTCACTCACTACATTCTCCTGTCAAGACCTTGAGCAGATCCTGAAAAAAGCCAATGCCTGTAATGGTATAAAGCACCACAGGATCCAAACAAAACAAGCCCTCTCTGCAAACTGTGTCCCATACATAAAAGGAATGTCTTCATCTTAGTTTATTGAAGCCAACATAATTTTATTTGAATTTTTCCCATTTATGCTCGTTTCTATTTGTCTTTCAATCTGATTACATAGTTCAGTGAGTTTCATGTCCTGGTTCTCATATACTAACATGATGCTGTAGTGTGTTTGGGTTTCCAGCCCTGCAGGGGAATGTCACATTCAGAATCAGCTATGGTTTCATTGCATTTCATTTAATGAAAACACCTCTCTGTTATATTTTCTTATCTGTTCCTTTCCCTTTTAATGCTCCCTTACAAAACTTACATTTTCATGCCTTTCACCAAATGACTTGGTGCCATTCCTTTAAAAAAAAAAAAAAAGCCCCATGCTTTGTTAAAGTTACCCCCAAATTACTGTGTCAGCGTCTGTATGACTAACCTGCCATACAAATGTGGGTGGCCATAAAATATACTTGTTTCCAGGCAGCTTTGACTTGCACACTCAACATTTTCAAAGTGTTACATTCATAAATCAGTATATCTTTTTTTGTCTATTCAGGATAGATTTTTTTCCCCCCACATTCGCTCTTCCATCCTGTGGACTGGCATATGCACCTGCCTTCCCATCTGTAGTAGGGCTGTGTAGCATGTAGTTCACATTGAGGGCTTTCATGCAGTGTACAAGGCAATGTCCATTGCATGATTTTCCTAAAATTAATTCACACTCAACTAAAAGCTGCCAAAAAAGACCCCACTGTTAATCATTTGTGCAAGCAGTCGCTTTGTCTTTCTGTAGCCACCAGTCAGTGCTTTAGAAATGACAGAGATATCGAAGAGGGTGACTGTGTGTTTGCATGTGCTGCAGGATATACTACATTAAATTGTGCACACTTGACTTCCCACAAGCAAAATTATTGGGTTACAGCTCATCTCTCCCTTCCTGAGAGATGGATACAAGTGACCAACTTCTATGAAGAGGGCACACATGAGTTCTTGTTTTAAATTCCACATTTACTTCAGAGAAGACAGACTTGGTTTTCAGGGGATCATAACTTGCATTCTTCCCTTTCCAAAACGTCTTATAAGGAACGGGTAGGTTATATGTTGTATTTCTTAGCAAACACATCTTAGGTGTTAGGGGTGAGCAATAAGACAGTTTCTGCGCAAGAATTGCCATTACTGGGTCCATTTAAATCTCGCTACATTAACTAACTTGTCGTGGACTGGGAGTTCAGTTTTCCCCTATTACATATGTGATATCTCCATTTGAAAGTAGTGGTTAATGGATCTCAGATTCTTCTAGATTAACCTTTTAAGTATAATAGTGTTCTAGAAGTGAAAGCGATTTTCTCTCTTTCAAAGCTCTTGGGTTGCCAAAGGCAATCTCATGAAATGTTGTCCATATTTTTGCTGGTGTGAGCCAGAGGTAATAACTAAGTGGGATTATTATGTTTTGGGCATGTACACAAACAAGTGAAATCTGAATCTAACCAGGTATTTAAGGTGGAGACTTTAGGTTAATGTGTCAGGTCTACACCTGAAGATCAAGTCCAAGAACATGCTTTGGCTACTGTCCTTGCATACTCTACTCTACCCCAGCATGTGAAGAGGGCAGTCTAGCAATGGTTTCTAAATATCCCAACCAGGATGGTAAGAAGACTTGGTGGCCTTTCTCTGCCTGCTGCAGAGTATTTTTCTAACTATGCTACAGAACAGAGCTGGACAAGTTGGTGGATCCGGTCAGTGGCCGGACTCCATTTCGCAGTAGCCCCTGCCCATGTTGCTGCAGCTGGTTTCCATGGAGACCACAGTAGTGCAGTGCCGTGACAGTGCAGAGCTAGGATTTCCATGGAGACTGGCGCCAGCAGTGCCGGCAGGGCGCAGAAGGGCAGGGAGCTGCTCCAGGGCAGGGGCTGGGATCTTGCAGTGGTGACAGCATGGTCCAGAGCCAGGGAAGAGCCACAATCTGCTGCCTGCATCCCCCTGCCCAGGGTGTGTGGGCAGTGATCACCGCTCTGCCCTGGCTCTGGACCAGGCTATCACCACCACAAGATCCCAGCTCCCTGGCCAAGCTGTACACCCTGCCAGTGCTGCTGGGGCCAGTCTCCATGGAAACCTTGGCCCCGCGCTTCATAGCCCTGCCACTTTTGGGGTCTCCCTGGAAACCGGCCGCAGTGATGGTGGCAGGGGCTGCTGGGAAATGGCGTTCACTGCAGGCTCAATCCGGCCCGTGGGCCAGGTTTTGCCCACCCCTATTACAGAAAGTGTGAACCTGAACAAAAAGGCTTGCATTTAGGTTTGAAGTCAGCAAAATCACTTTTGGGCACTATGGATCTATAGCTGTTTACTGTTTAATTACTACATTGATAAGTGCAATAGAAAAGCCTGGAGACAAAAAAAAAGTAGTATGAGATTTCAGAAAAATGTGGGTATAACACACATTGTCACCAGGCTGGGCTGAGTCTGTATCCATATCAGGGATAAGCCCCTCTGTGGATATTGGATCCTTTTAAAAGACCCCACATATTAGGGTTTAGTTTATATCTAAAGTTTTAAATCTGAACCTTGCTCTCAACATTTAAAAGAGCTGGGGGATAAATGGTGAGCTTTGGGAGCTGTTTGGTATTTGATTCCAAGCCACAAATTTAATTCTCTTCAACATGGAGACGGGGAAATATATCATGCAGCATAAAAATGATGAAGTAGATGATATTTTAATAAGTGAAATTTATTTTAGCAGTAAGTATGGATTGTGTATAATGCATATTTAAACCTTTACAGTTTGGAATTCCCTCAGCAGCTGACAAGGTGCATAATTAAACAGAGAGCTGGTTAGTCAGTAGAGCTGACTGTTGCCCCGTGTACTTGTGCAAGGATAATTGTGTTAAGGAAGGTTGCTCTAATCTTGATTGATTAGAACAGCATAACTAAATGCACTATTTACCAGAACACTTCAGAGGAAGCTTATGGAAGAATCAGAAGGATGAAGGTAGAGAAGGAAAAGAGCATGAACAGCCATTATAGACAGTGGATTTCAGAAAAGCAGACTTTAAACTTAGGGAACTGGTGGGCAGGATCCCCTTGGAGGTAAGTGTGAAGAGACAAAGGAGTCCAGGCTTTATTTTAAGGAGGCCACTATAAGAGTACAGGAGCAAGCTATCCTGATGCAACAGAAGAATGGGTAGTGCAAGAGAAGATCATCCTGGCTAAACAGCAATCTTTTCAATGAGCTGAAACTGAAAAAGGATTCATACAAAAAGTGTAAAATTGGTTATATTACTAGGGAAGAGTATGAGAGAGCAAGGAGAAAATTAGGAAGGCTGAGAGAGGATTTGAGATGCACCTGCCAAGGGCCATAAAAGATTGTACAAGTATGACAAGAGTACGAGGAAGACCAAAGGAACCATAGATTCCTTACAGAATACAGAAGGCAATCTAATTACAGATGATGCAGAGAAAGCTAAAGTATTTACTGTCCATTTTACCTCCGTCTTCACCAATAGGGGCAGCTACCAGATGATGAGCACAAAGATAGGGAAGGAGTCAAACAGCCTAGAGTAGTGGCAAAACAGTTAGGGATTACTTAGAGAAGCTAGATGCTTTCAAGACCAGATGAAATGCACCCTAGGGTACTGCAGGAATTGGCTGAGGCAATTTCATATCCTCTTTGAGAAGTTGTGGAGGTTAGTGCAGTATCAGAGGCCTGGAAAAAGGCAAATATGGTGCCCCTCTTTAAGAAAGGGAGGAAGGAAGAGCTGGGGAATTGCAGACCAGTTATCTGACCTTGATACTGGGAAAGGTTATGGAGCAGGGCCTCAAGGAATCTATTGGGAAGAACCTTAGAGGAAGGAATAGGCACCATAGATTCACCAAGATCAAGTCATGCCTGACCAACCTGATTTCCTTCTATGATAAAGTGATAGGCTTTGTGGATGGGGGAAGACCTGTGGATGTGATGCACCTGGAATTCAGCAAGGCTTTTGACATGGTCTCCCATGGCATTCTCATTATAAAGCTAAGGAAATGCAAACTAGACAAAAGTACCATAAGGCGGATACATAAGTGGTTCACTCACTGTGCTCAATGAGTAGTCATCAATCGCTCAATGCCTAGCTGGAAGGAGGTATCAAGTGGAGTTCCCTAGGGGTTTGTCCTGGGCCCAGTATTTTTTAATATCTTCATTAATAATTTGGAAAATTAGATGTAGTGCACAATCAGCAAATTTGCATATGACACCAAGTTGGGTGGAGTTGCAGACACTCTGGAACATAGGGCTAGGAATGACCTAGATAGACTGTTGTTAGGGGTTTTTTGGTGGGTGGGGGTTGTTTTTTGCAAAGAATGGTGCTACGCAGATCACTCTACTCCTATACTGATTAGTGTCGGAGCACATCATGGAAAACGATGCAGAAGGCCAAATGCATACACCACCTGGATGATTTTTGAGCAATTTTGCATCTCAGGGCAACCAAAGTTTCAGCCTATTCTTCCCTTGGCCAAGCAGCGCAGTGAACATTTCTGTCACTCAGCTTTAGCTCTGTAGGGAGCTTGCAGCAATCTTTAATAAGGAATAGAATGGTAAAGTGGCTTACCTGATGATTTTCAAGAGGATTATAGATTTAGGTAAAATAATCTGGTAGACTGGCTTGGTAGGAAAACTCCATTGAAAACCATTGGAGCAGAACAAATATATAACTTAGTAGTCATTGTTCTGCCCTTCTTTTAACACTTGCTGCTGTGGGTTTATTTCTTTAACTTTGGGGGGATGAGGAGGTTATGTGGCTGTGACTGGAGTACTGAAAGGCACATAAACTAAAATCAGCATCCTTTCTGTGCTCAACAAGACTGCAGTGGATTCAACATTAAAAAGTCTGTTTCTTTTTTTCAAACTGGATTGTATTTCCCAAAGAACCTGCTAGCTACACATGACCCCCAGCACACAGTGCTTGCCATTTTTCAAATTCAGAGGGTGGAATATGCTGCAGCTCCAGCAAGTCTTTTGATCTTTCTTCTGAAATAAACCCTAACTTAGATTGATGTAGAAGCATTTGGGATTTTGGTGGGGTTTTTGCTAGTTGCAGGGCAGCAGAGTCTTTACGGTCTTCCCCCAACTCCAACCTTAGACAATGCTGTTAGGCTTTTGCTGTTTGAAATACAAATGATAGAAATGAGTGTGCATGTAGGAGGTTGGAAGATCTAATTGTACCTTGACTGAAGTATCCTTGATAGATGACTTCCACTGGACAAGGTGAGATGACATCTCTTATTTATGGAGAGAAGAACCTAGACAGTTGACAGATTTGACAAGAGCAGTGGCAAACAAAATAACACTAAAACAGAATGATAATGTATTTTCTAATGGCCTCTTTCACAGCTGTATACACTGATTTAATCTTTCCAAAGCACTCCATTGTTTATGAGGCCTGTGGGTATAATTTTATGCCTGACTGAAGAGGTTGCTAATAGCTGCCATATTTGTGTTTAAGGACCTGCAAAGGATTAAAACTAAGTATTTTAGAGCAATGAGCCATAATAAACTAATAATATATTGAGGATAATAAATGACTTTTTATCTAATAATTGACTGCAAAACTAGTGAACTTTAAATGACAAAAATACTAATTATAAATGCAGTGACTAATTATATATTCATTAGAGAATGCAAATTAAAAATGTGGTTATAAAGGCTCTAAATGTCCCAAATGCAACAAGTTACAGTGGCAGTGGTACCACACTAGCTATAGTGTCCTGTAAAAATGGCATAGCAAAGGGGAAGTATATTCTTTCTTAAAAATGCTAGGTCCACTGAGGGCTGTTATATCAATGCCTGAAGCTTACACTGCATGGACAAGGCATAAGCTGCCATTCATTTTTATTAGGAGTACAGAGTCCTTTCTTTGCAAGTTTGGATTTAAATGTTGGGTGCTTTAAATGCCTGGGTACTTTTCGTAGTGATTGTAAACTTTGACGGTCTGCATTTTTTTTATTTTTGTAAGCATGCCCTGTCGACTGACTGTACTCATCTTCTCTTGCTTCGCCAAATTCAGAGGCATTTATTTAGTTTCTACCCCTGAAAGTTTCGGGTCTTAGGGGCACTTTATTGTTTTCCTTTGATTTTCATTAGCCCATTTAATAGAGCGGATGTGGGTATGGGAGACCCTCAGATGTTATGGAGATGAGTACCCTATAAGGCCCCATGATAGATAAAAGCTCTGCTGGAGTAAGCTTGGGGAGGTGGACTGCAGTTTGCCAGAGCCTGGTACAGCTATACCCCCACTGCATTTCTTCCTTACACTGAGTTGTAGAATAGCATGGCTGTTAATGAGATCCTCTGCATAGGAAGACACTGTACGAGAGCAATGTATAGACTTACAGTTTCACAATATGAAAATGAGCCTGTGTGATCAAAACAGGAAGAGTTTCACACTGTTTTAATGAGATGGTAGAGACACAGGGGCTAACGTTATATCACAAGCTGTCGCAGCAAAGAACCTGTGGACAGTTGTGGTGTGGAAGGGTGTCTCCGCTTCTAAATCTGAGATGAGCAAGTTATGAGCTGCCTGCAGCTTTGCTCATGTAACGAGTACTGCAGATGAGTCCATGGGCAGAATAAACTCCTACCAAAACGGGATGTGCACAACACCTCTGAAAATCAACATAGTTTCCCATCCCATCAGCGTTCATTTTTTGTCTGTGCACTGGTTGGAAGCTGCAAGCATTTCAATAGCAGTCTTGTCTCTAGAGTATGTGGGGAAGTAAACCTTGCATAGATCTGTTTGAGACCACTACATTTCTCCTATGGCCAGAAATACAGATCCATCAAAAATGGATGGTGAGAAGAAGCTGATACCATCTGATTGCAATTCAGGGTCCTGAGTGAAACGAGTTTGTTGATTCTTACCCAGTTTCAAGCAGACGGGCATGCACATGGCACATGGGTGCATACACCCACACAGCGCTCTAATTAGTGCTAGCTGGCATGCTGGTAGGACTTCTCACCACAGCAACCACTGAATTGTTCTTCAGTAATTTTTCATATGCTGATTTGTCCTCTCCAAGTCTGGGTTGAGAAACTGGCATTGCATTGCTGGGACACAGGCTGCCCTCGTTCCGTCTCTTCTTGGACATATATAGATTTTTAGTTTTCAGGACTTTTTTATCTACAAAAGTGGGTTTAAAATCACCATCTGTTGGCCACACCATTGAAGAGGGTTGCCACCCATTTCCTTTAATATTTTGTTAAATGTATTTAACGCTTTAGATCTGCTGTATCATAGTGCATTAGGCAGAGGTGTTTAACCCCTGGCCCATGGGCCACATCTGGCCCAAGGAACTGTGAGAGCCAGCCTTCAGGGCTCCCCAAGGGTCTGGAAATTTGGCAGGGAGGAGAAGTGATAATTAATGCTGCCACTCCTTCCCGACTGCCAAATGTCCAAGCCCTATGATGTACAGGGACTAGGGGCAGAGGCGGTAGGGTCTGATCCACCATATGGGGCAAGGGCCTGAGGCAGTGGGCCCAATCCTCATGCATGGGGCTGGGGTGGTGGGGCCTGATCTGGCATGTGGTAGGCTGGAGCTGGGGTGGTGGGGCTCAATCCAGCACACATGGGGCTGGGGCTGTGGGCCCAATTTGGCACATGCGGGACTGGGGCAGTGTGGGGCTAGGTCTGGGGCTATGGCCATGAGATGGCATACAGGACCAGGGCCCAATCCCATCTGCACTGGATGGAGCCCAGAGACTAGATCCAACCCACAAACCCACCCTTTACCATTCATCTGGCCCACAGGGCCTCAGGGTTGGACACCACTGCATTACATGATAAATCATCTGGTTCTATTTTGGATTATCCATGATGCTAAATAGCACCGTATTTGTATCTTGGTGAAGTTGCCCATGTACAAACACTTCTAGATGGTTATGCCAATCGATATTTATAATGAGACGTTATTACTGGAGGTTAGCACCATGTTCCTAAATGGGATTAAACCATATCCAAGAGGAATTTGAGCAAAATTAGCTCCCGTCCCCTCTCTTCCCCCTTTGTGTTAGCAAGCTGTGCTGGCGGATTGTGCCTGAATTCCATGCCAGATTCTCTGTGGGATTTATGCAGTTGGTACTGTTGAGAGAATAAGCATTTGACAGGTTGAAAAATGTGAAGGCACACCTGGAGTTGAAAAGTCTCAGCAAGTAAAATGCTGTCTTCTGGTTCTCATAGCAGCAATTTACATGCCTGTGTTTCAGAATACTTTCCAACATTTTTTTTCTTTGTGATATAAAATATATTAATTTGCTTTTAGAAACAGACAGGACTTCAGTCTTATCGTATTGGCCTGTGTACCCTAAGGAACTTGCACATAGTGAGCTTGTGTAGAAACAACAGTTTAATAGCCTCAGGGAGAAACAATTTATACACACAATTCATGCCCTCCAGAAAAAAAAAAACATTTGTAGGTGCAATCACAGTCCAAGGATTGTGGTAGGTTGCTGAAGCAGTGCAGATGGTTTACTTGTCAGCTGGTTTGAAGCTCTGCCTCAATCAACCAGGTGCTTGGAGGCCAAGGTGCCAACCCGCAATGTAACATGCATGTGGGAGGGGATTGAAGAGCTACCAAGCAACTTTCTTTCACAGGAACTGTGGGTGCTTGGCACCTGTTAAAACCAAGCCATTTATTTCTGTGCCCAATTATGCATTTCAGTACTTAACCTTGGAGTTGCAAGTCAGAAATTGTTAACTCCAGATTCTTCAGTGGGATAAGCATTTGGACGCAGGGGATGGATTGAAGCATCCTTTTTTTCAGAAAGGATTGTTACTGATATTGAAAAAAATGATATCACTTTGCTTCCTAGGGGTCTGATATTGATTTTTTTTCCATCTTTGTGGCAGTTCTCCAGCTGCCAGGTAAAACCAGAATGTAAAAACACCAGTCTTTTACCTGTTGGAGCAATCAACAATTGGAAACAAGTTATGTATTTGTTGGGGTTTTTTGAATATCTGTACCTTAAAATGAGGTTCGTTGTTTTTATCTTTTAAATAAATAATCTAGGAATATGTATTCATGCACTTAGCTGTCCAGCACTGATGCAAATTTACTGTATGAGCTTCTATAGCTGGTGCTATGTAAATCAGAATATCATGTCTTAATGGCCCTATCATGTTTGAAATCAATGCATCTAATAGTGCCTTTTGCTGTTCTTCACTCAGGTACTAATTCCCACCTAAATAATGCAGGGGAAAAAAACCCCTATTATACTTATTGTATATCTTTTTTCATGGTTTCTTAACCGTGTTTCAGTTTTGACAATAAGGGTAAGTTAGTTTGATTTACCTCCAGGGACAATTTCTTTTTTTGTCTATCTTGGATTAGCACACTGCCGCTGGGTTGGCAACAGGTCAAAGTATTTTTTTTGTTTGGGGTTTTTTGGGAAAAACTTACTAAGATTTTTCTATATAGATTATGAGGTAATGGTTGTGTATTACCAAAACAAAAATGTGGCCCAACTAGTCGAATTTGTTCTGAAAAGTGTCTTCTTCAGAAGCACCATTATATCCAACTGGAAGTATAGAGGCAATTTTCTTTGCTTCTTGACAGTGACCAAGACAATACTATTTTATTGCTATTAAAGCTGGATGACTAATTAAGCAAAATCTTTTTTGAATTAATTTTGCCTGTATTCACAACAAGTTCCTGGAATATCTATAGAATCAGCAAATTTTAAGCAAACAATGGAAAAGGTTTTGCTGTATCTATATTAGAAACCTGATTCAGAGGACATCAGAGCCCAAAAACAAATGCATGTGACCTGTTTGGTTAATTGTTACTAACCAACACAGCTTGACTGCAGTGAACTACTTGAAAAGTGTTCACAAGCTAATAATTGGTTTGAAAAATTAGATGGTGAATAACAACGAATAATTAGTACATTTGAGAAAATTCTAACGTGCCTACAGACAATTTACAAGCAATAGAAGAGGTTAAAATCATTGAAAAAATATTTTCATGCCATGGTATGCACTCAGACCTACTAAACACCTGTGGAAAATAGGGTTGGATTGCTCAAAGACCTTCAAGAGATAAGGACGTCATGAATCACCTCTGAACACCTCCTGCAGCACATATCTTCCATATTTATTGCACCAAAGGACCTAGGGGTTAGAGAAGGCCATAAATTCGGATGACTAGGGATGATCCTGTCTTAAGCAAGGGTGGGACAAATGAACTCATTCCAGCCATACTTTCCTGTGATCTCTTTACTACCATGCCAGACCACTGAACTAACATCACCTCAGTATATCTGAGCAGGTCTCTTGGAAATAGTGCCCTAGCCCCCCTTGTAAGACATGACAGGATCATCACAAAGTAGCTTAAATGTATTGTATTTTGGTAGCTGTATGTTAGCCCATGGTTTCCCACACGTCACAAACAGATTTCAGGCTGTTACAATCACCTTTCGTTTCTTCATGATTAGGGTCTACATTAAGCTCTGCGGGAGACCTGGCTTTCTTGGGGACTGGTCTGAGACTGGAATTAATTCCCGCAGTCTAAGAACCATCTCAAGCCTAACCACTTTCACCTTAAAGTGCAAGATGCACTTCTGCAATTTGACTTCTCCCCTATATAAGCACAAAACAGCCAGCAGCAGCAGCAATCCCTCAGTATATAGGGGAGTCATTAGAGGGTCTGGATATAGTTGAGGAGCCCAATCTGAGATCTGCACAGTTGGCATGGCAAATAGTTCTGGGAGGAAGGAGTGGGTCCTGGTAATGTCAGGTCACAATTCCCTTCATCTCTCTCATCTATCCACCACTAAACCGGGTGCACCTACAAGAGATGCTTTACTGAGCAGTAGAGCTAATTACTGTGCAGTAAACATCCACATCTTCATGTGCAAATGCTTACTGCGCAGTAATTGGGTCTAATCGTGAGTAAATTTGCTACCTTCAGATGCAAGTAGCAAATTTACTTGAGATTACTTCCTGTGCAGTAGCACATGTGTAGATCGCACCCTGACCCCTGGAGCTGCTGGCTGCAAGCAAGGGCTCTGTCACTGAAGCCTGGGTGGGGACAATGTTCCCCTGGCCCAGCAGCAGGGAGCTCCCAGCCCCCACTCTGCAATTGTGGGGCCGGAGCTGGGAGATCCTTATTTCCGCGCCCGAGCCCTGTGACCGCAGAGCTGGCCCTGGGAGAGAAGGGTCTCCTAGTGCTGGCCCTGTGATTGTGGATCAGGGACTGGGAGCTCCTTGCTGCCAGGACAGGGCGGGGTATTGTCCCTGCCTGGGCTCCAGTGGCAGAGCCTGCCCTGGCAGCAGGCAGCTCTCGGGGGCAGGGAGCTATGTCCCAGCCGCTGCCAGCGGACAGCTGTCTCCTAGAGCTCTCCCTGGGTACTGTAGGGGCCTGTTGCAGGGCCACAGGGAATGGAAGCAAATTTGCTCCTGCACTGTAGACACGTACCTGGGAGAGTTTACTCTTTCTCCCACCTTTACAGTGGTGACTATCAGTGAGTTGGGAGTATTCAGGAGCCGGTTTTCCAGCATCCTGATGACATGTCTTGGCCAACCGAGCTAGTGCCATGTAAACATGGTTTCAAATGCTGGTAGCATTTACTTGAGTCAGAATGCTGGCATTTTTTTTTCTGTCCTCCTAACCGATGTAGAGGATTTTCCAAAGACCTTGCTAATGGTAACATTCCAGAGGTTTGGGGTATTTCCAATGCCATCCAAGTTTCACACCCATACAGAAGAGTAGAAATGGCAACAGCCTGTTAGAAAAGGAGTTTGATTTGTGTTCTGATGTCATGAGCATCGAAGATATGATTTTGGAGACATCCAAAGGCAGCACTGGCAGAGTTTATCTGTTGCTAAATAACACCATCTATATTTACTTTTTGGGAAAGGTGGTTACCCAGGTAGGGAAAATGCTCAACATTCTCCAAAGATTGTGTGGAGAAACAACTGGTTGGGTTGAGGTGGGCTGGTAAAATATCTTGGTTTTTGTATACTTGACAGTAATTCCAAATGTTTTATACACCTCAGAGAAGCAATCAAGAGTCATATTTAGCTCTTCAATTGAGTGGGTGCACATGACACAATTGTGAGCAGAGTGAAGTTTAGTAATGGAGGTGTTGGTTATCTCGGATTTGGAATATAGCTGGTTGATGTTAAAGGGATTCCTGTCCATGCTGGCTGGATGTTGACTCCTGATGGAAAGCTGTCAGCAATGAGATGCTGAATGGGCCATGTGAAGATCTTCGTAGTGCCCATGGCAGTTCTCCTGCAGCTCTCTAGCAACAAAAAGCATATACATCATACCTCTGAGTGGTCTGAAACCACATTGAGACTCAGGTAGAATTTCCTCAAAGAGGAAGATGAGTCTATTGAGGATTGTGTGGGTAAGGGTCTACCCAGTTATGGACAGGAGTGCTATACCAAGATAATTGTTGCAATGTGTTTTATATTGTTTCTGGAATATGGTAACAATTTTGGTATCTCTCAGGTCATTGGAAATGTTTCATAGATTCATAGATTCATAGATGTTACGGTCGGAAGGGACCTCAATAGATCATCGAGTCCGACCCCCTGCATAGGCAGGAAAGAGGGCTGGGTCTAGATGACCCCAGCTAGATGCTTATCTAACCTCCTCTTGAAGACCCCCAGGGTAGGGGAGAGCACCACCTCCCTTGGGAGCCCGTTCCAGACCTTGGCCACTCGAACTGTGAAGAAGTTCTTCCTAATGTCCAGTCTAAATCTGCTCTCTGCTAGTTTGTGGCCATTATTTCTTGTAACCCCCCGGGGGCACCTTGGTGAATAAAACCTCACCAATTCCCTTCTGTGCCCCCGTGATGAACTTAAACTGTTTGTTTCCAGATTTTCAGAATAATGGTGTATAGTTGGTGAAAGCACATCTTTCTACCTTGCTTATATATTTCAACTGGTGTGCCAACAGGACCACATGCTTTCTTGTTTTTCATCTGCTTAATGGTTTGATAAATGGGTGGATCTGTAAGGCAGTTTTAATGTGGTGTTGTGGAATGGCTTTGGCATTGTTTTCCACATTACAATCTTAGTTCAGGAGCTCTTGAAAATGGTCCTTCCACATGTGCATTGATAGTGCAGCTGTCTTTAAAGAGTGTTATTCTATTTTTGGATCTCAGAGGGATGGTTGCTTGTATACTTGGCCCATAGGGCATCTATACGTGTGCCCCAGGGAGAAGGGGGCACTTTAATTAGAGAGGCTCTAAAAACTGCTCTAATTAAAGTGCCCAGAGTGTCTCATGTATCAGCGTCCCCGTGCCTCAACATGGTGGCAAGGGCCCTTTATCTAAAGCTCAGTCAACGGGCTTTAGATAAAGCTCCCCCACCACCATTTTGAAGCATGGGGACAGTGATACATGAAACATGGAGGTGGGCTGGAGCACAGTAATTCCACAGTCCAGCACACTCGATTAACTGAGTCTGCTGCAACGCACTTTCATTACAGTGCACTGGAGCAGCCTCTGTGCTTGTATATAGGCACCCATCGATATCATTGGTTGCACTGAAGGAACTACGTATGTGGCAGCTGTTGGCAAACTTTTGAATCTCTCTTTCTTTGTCCCACCACTTGTTCTTTCACTTTCAAATCTTCCTCTGGGTCTTGGCTTTAATACGGCGATAATCGTCTTGCTTCTGTTTGGAGTTGTCTTTCAACCAAGCTTTGAAAGCTCACTGAACCAGTCTTGTTACTTCTTTGTGGAGGAGCTTGGGAATTCTTCATGTGTTTCATGGATGACTTGAGCTTCTCACAGTGATCAATGGTGTCAAGATCATCAGGGAATTTGGAGACTCTGTCACTGAGGCACTTCTGGAGATGATCTCTTTTAGCAGGATCTGTCAAGCACTAGATATTGAAACTCTTGCTTCATAGCTTCTTTTGTTTATGTTTTTGGGGTGGTTCAAATGGACATGATGGACCATCATAGCAGATGATGATCCATTCAGTAGTCTTCTGCTCTGGCCATAGCTCTGTTGATATGGACATTGCAGCAGTCCCAGGAATTCACTATGATATAATCAATCAGGTGCCAGTGTTTTGAATGGGAGTGCATAGAATAATAGAAAATTAGGGATTGAAGGGACCTCAGGAGGTCATCTAGTTCACACCCCCTGCTCAAAGCAGGCCCATCCCAAACTATATCATCCCAGCCAAGGCTCTGCCTAGCTGGTTCTTAAAAACCTCCAAGGATGGAGATCCTGCAACCACTCTGGATAACTTTTTCCAGTGCTTCACTACCCTCCTAATGAGCAAGTTCTTAATATCTAACCTAAACTTCCCTTACCTCAACTTGAGACCATTGCTCATGGCTCTGACATATGCCACCACTGAGAACAGTCCAGCTTCATCCTCTTTGTAATCCCACTTCACGTAGTTGAAGGCTGCTATTAAATCCCTTCTCAGTCTCCTCTTCTCCAGACTAAATAAGCCCCGGTCCCTCAGCCTTTCCTCATAAGCCATGTGTCCCAGGCCCCGAACCATTTTTGTTGCCTTCTGCTGGACTCTATCCAATTTGTCCACATCCTTTCTGTAGTGGGGCCCCAAAACTGGACACAGTACTCCAGATGTGGCCTCAATCACTTCCCTTGATCTGCTGGCAATGCTTCTACCAATGCAGCCCAGTATGCTATTAGCCTTGCTCACAACAAGTGCACACTGTTAGCTCATATTCAGCTTGTTGTCCACTGTAACACCCAGGTTCTTTTTTGCAGAGCTGTTGCCCAGCCAGTCAAGTCCCCAGCCTGAAGCAGTGCATGGCATTGTTCTGCCTTAAATTCTGGACTTTGCAGTTGTCCTTATTGAACCTCATGAACTGACACCCATGATGGCTGCCAGTTGCTTTGGTATAAAAGTGACTTTATGATGAGATTATGTTCCAGGCATTTGCTCAGGAGAAGAATTCCATTTGACTCATCTTTCCTTGCTCTTCCCTTTCCAAGTGTTTCATTTCATAGTCAAACATCCCTACCCATGCTAGCATTAAAATTACCAAGTAGATTTATCTTATCTTATTTGGGGACAAATGAAAGGACTTGGTAAAGTTTAGAATAGAATTCTTCTTTTATTTTGTCATCTGCATCGTGAATTGGAAGATATGCACTGATGGCTGTTGCATGCTGCCTTTTTGGCCATTTGGAGAAAAGTGTCATTGAAGCCAACTGCATGCTTGGGTATCTGAGGGATAATCTTAGTCTTAGTATCAAAACCAATACTGGGGATATGTTTTTCCCCCCTTTTTTCCACAAAAAAAGGTGTAGCCAACACTAAGATCTGTGAGCTGCCCCTCTTCTGCACATCTGGTCTCACTAAGTGGAGCAGTATTGAAAGGTCTCTTGCCACATGTGCTGTCCTTTGTTCATGGTGGTCACTGCTAGGGTTGTCCATCAGGGTGCAGGCACTCCAAGTAGCAAAGTTCATTGCTGGATTTGGCCTGAAGGCAGACTGGTTCCACTGGATAGGGTTTTCCAGTTAGGTGAAATGAGACAGACTGTGTTTAGTGTGCCTTGTCTAGGTAGGGTGAGCACAGTGGATCCTAGATAGGCCTCCTCAGTCATGGCTGCAGTTGCCTAATTGTATGCTTGTCCCAATTCCATGTACAATATTCCCACCATGCAATCATTCCCTCCATGTAGGTGTGACTAGGGACTTCCAGTAATCACTAATACCTACCCACCTGTCACCACTTGCCTTTTGTTGTAGGACTTGCTATTGAAGGCAGTTGCCTTCAAGTATGTTCTTTTGATGTGGGGATGCTGTTGTGCATCAGTTGTTCATCCCACAATACTTTGTGGGAAGGAAAGCTTAATCCAGTGGCAAGGAAAGCCTAGGCAGTGAGAAGTTTCTGTTCCATTGCAGTCTTCTTCTGTCATTGCAGCTGTTGTGACATATTCTTTCTTCATCTGCCTGCCCCACTGTTGAGGACTTTAACATTTGGACTACTGTTAGTCTGGAAACCTTGTTCTCAGCCTTGCTTTCATGGCTGCCCCAACCAGGAGTACCAACATCTAGATGGCAATGCTGCAAAAGTCCAGGTGCATAGCAGCACATGCATATACAGTCCTCTGTACTATACACAGTTTCTTTCCCTGGGGATAGGATGAGAGAGAGAGAGCGAAGGAATGATAGTCATGTACTCAGCACTCTACTAGAAGGTACTTGGAGACTTCAGTGAAGAGGTAGAATAAACTGTATAGAATAATGGTAGCACAGTCGGGGGTATTCTGGGATCTTTTCTTTATTGTAATGTTGCTGGTATAGAAAGGATGAGAATTAGTATGTTAACCATTTCTTCAGGAGGTATTTCAGACTTTTAAATGAAGCAGTGAGTCACCTCCTCTGCATAGAGCTCCTTAAGGCATTTAAATTCTACAGGGTCAGAAACTACAGGTTCTGAGTAATACTGACGTCTCTTTTCCCTTACCATTTTGGGATCTAGGCACTGTCCTGTCATGATGCAGTATGAAACATTTGCAATTCAACGACTTTAACATCTGCAGAACAAAGAGGTGCTTAAAGATGGAAACCCTACCCTCTATGTAAGGGGCAAAACACGGTGGGGTTGCTGTTTCCTTTCCTAACCCAAGCCTGGGCTCGCTCTTTCTCTCTCTCTCATATAAGCTCCATATTCATGACAAATCTTAGCCATGCCCTTTTACTCTCATAAATCAATCTGGAGTGGAGGAGATCTTCAGAAACCTTTGTTTTCACCAGGGACATGGCCCTGCCTTTTGGGTTGGGAGACTACTCTTATTTGACTACTATTATTTCAGATCCCTGGTTTCCCATAAAGGAGCTTAATGATTTCTTATAACTATCTTAAATGAAAGGTAGATGTTATTGTCTGGTTTCGGTGAGGATGTAATCCAAGCTATAATAATGTCCCAAAGGTTTAGTTTACAAGTAAAAAAAGAAGAGAAAAACATTGTTTTTATTAACTTTAATCCCTGGAAGCTGAAGGTAGGATCTGAAAGTCGAGGTAGATTCTTTCTGGCCTCTGCATGATTTCAAATATAATAAAGGTTGCACAGGCCAAACTTTACTCACAATTGCACCTGTGCAGTGTTATGCTGTCAGTGAGGGGACACAGGTGTGACCAAGGACACAATTTAAAGACGAAGGGATTTCCCAGGTGGCCCTAGCCTTGAACCTTAGTAACAATCCCCTTGAAGATGCATGAGCCAGAAGGGAATCCAGCTGACTGGGAAATATTTGGGCACTATAGAGCTGCCAGAAAATGTGTCTTTCTGTGACTAAATGAAGTGACTCTGACTTTGAATACTAAGTAGGTGTAGATCTACTATATAAGAAAGCAGGGTTTTTTTGGTTTTGGGGGAGTTTTTTTTTTTTTACAGATGCTCTTTGTAAATTAAAATCACACTCTGAAAACCTTGTCTCTGGGAAACAAAAAAACAAAGCTAAGTGCATAGTTCTGCTAATCTAAGTAAATTGCAGAAATATTTACAGTGCAACAAGAGAGCATAAATCACCTACAGACAGCAAGTGTCTTTGTGGTTATTTTGCTAATGTACGTGACAACCAGCTGTACTATTTCCATCACTGAAATACTGGCTAATTATTTTTGTCCCTGAGACTCTGGAGTCGTGACTTTGTTCTTTTGTGGGCTGTGCTAAACTGAGGGACGCGGTCTCCATGCACACACAGCCAGCTGCAATCTGTTAATGTTTAAGATTTAGGTTAGAGACTAACGACCAGAAATCCCAGGGCCTTCTTACACTGTTATTTGGGGCAAATTCTGGAGCTCTTAACTCCCAGATAGTCTGCACATGAGCACCTGAAACTAGTTTTGAGCACTTTCTATGCGGTTCAAAGTTCTGCCAGTCCAGGGCAGGAGTATGTCTGATCCATGTTACATAGTTTAAATTGCACTGAAGCGTGGCCACTCTAGGCTACATCTTAGTGTAAACACCCCACTCACCCATCCTCCCCCACGGGCCCCGATCAGGCCCACTACCCTTCCCCAGCACCCCAGACCCCCTTACTTG
>NW_005842163.1:1494199-1527388 GCF_000455745.1 Alligator sinensis | reverse complement strand
CCCAGGGAGCAAGCGGGGGGTGGTTAACCTGCCAGCCCTGCATAGCTGCTGCTGTCTGAGCTGGGCTCCCGAGACAGCAGTGGCCAGGCAGATTGGTTAACCCTTCCCAGGCAGCCACAAGTAATCAGGAGATAGGGGAAAGTCTAAATTGGAGGGTGGGGAATTCTTACTTTTCAGTCCTCCAGGTCCCTGCTGGCCTGAACATGACTGCTCCAAACTCAAGATGGCACTAACACCAATTGACATGTGCAGCTCGCACTGTAAGATGTAACAAGGCCTTGAGGTTCATGTCTTAAAAAATGAACATCTTTCCTTTTTTGTAGGTAGATAAATTGAGGGTTTTCTAGCTTTCTATATGCAGGTCTTTCTGGATAAGCTGTTTTGAAAACCAGACTCTCGCCCATGCTTTGTGTGATTTAAAGGTCCCATTGCATCTTTCCCTGGGAGAATGAGTTAATATAACTGTCTTTACCCCAAATGTTTCCACCCTCCCACAGCTGTATAGTTACATAGTGTCCTGTGTATGTCAGTTTGTCTTGGATCTATCACTACTCTTACTTCCCCAATGCTGTTTCCTTTCCAGTATTTATTTAAAGGAATTGGCTTAGCAGCCAGTCATCTCTCCCAAAGAAACATGTATAATGATCCACGAAGGCGCAAGTAAAGACTGTAAGACAGTTTTGTACTGCAATAAATAAATGAATAAATAAATAAAAACGATTTGATGATAATTTATGAAATGAAAACCTCAGTCACGTCCAACATGAGCTTTAGTTTTATTAGGCAATGGGATACAAAGAGCCAGGAAGTGCAATGCAGTGAGAATGTCAAGAAGGAATCATCAGTGATCATAAACTGGCAAGGTGGCATCTGTATTTACAAGTAAAACAAGCTTTGGGCATTGAAAATCTACATTTTTAAAGACCAACTCACTTTCCAGCAACTCAAATGTTATTTCCAGCTTAACATATGGATGTGAAAGCTGGAAATCCATCAAAGGTACAGACAGACGTCTAAATGCCATCAAAAACAAATGCCTTTGAATACACTGTGTGTTAAATAGAATGAATTTATTCCAAATGCTGAGATTCATCAGGGAGATTGATAATGCTTTATTCTGACGTTATCTCAAGAAAAGTTTGGGAATACTCAGGGCACGTGTTCTGAATGAAGTCACGGTCTCTCCCATCCAGAGCAGATGTGCCACTAGGCAGCTGAGAGGTAGGCACAAAAAGGAGGCCCCTCTGCTGAACACTGTTCTGAGAAGGACATTTATGAGTATTACTAATATATAGACAGCATGCAAAGAATGGCCCAGCACAGACACGGATGACAACATTTTCTTGGTGCCTGAAGCAATGTCCAGTTAGGACTTGTCCTAATGTCCAGTTAGGTGGGAAGGATTTAGATTCCAATTCTGTCACTTTGTATTGAATAATATACACCCTGTGCTAATCCCAAACTGGACAGGAAAAAATAAAAGAAGGGCTGGGCACTGCCACACCATCTGTAAAAGCTGCCAGGATAATTTATGCTGTATTAAAAATTTCCCCCCGGAGCAATGCTTTAATAAGATTCCTGCTCAGAAGTCAAACTCTGCCTAGTAATTCACTCTAAACCTTCGTAATGCATTTATTAGCATGGAAGCTGCAGAAGCAGAGTGACCAAACTGGAGGCACATACTTGAAATTAGCAAAAATTTAATGTCATTTCAAGTTATAAATGAAAGAAAATGAGGGCTGTAACATGGACTGAGCGACAACTTTTGCATTAGCAGGAGGCTAAATGAGTATTGTTTGAAATAACGTTTTATTAGGTTTCCTTAAAGTGCATATTCAATAAGATAGATTATGTTTTATCTCAGATAACGTTATTGAAATGAGAAATGTTCCATTATAAAGGAATTTCTTGAGAGACAGGGATATACTTCATCACATTACAGCTATAGCGGTATATTAAATGCTGCTTATGTGTGTTATTGAAATTCAGACCTCTTGCTTCGCGTTCCTTTTTCTTAACACCACAAAAGCGTATGATTCACAACCTTTTACATAATAGATATATTAATGAGTTCCTGCATATGTTATTGCCTTGCATTATTCTAAAAGCCATTAATCCATTTTCCTTGATTGTCAGTTATGGCAAAGATATAATAATTTTTCTCTGAATGTAATTGCTGGCAAAGACTTAACCAAACTCATTTCCCCAGCTACCTGTTGCGCCCATTAAACGTTGTTCCTTTTTTTGTTTGTTTGTTTCCTTTCTTTTTCAAAATGTAGACCCAGCATATTTTCCCCTCTAAATATAGGCCCTGAGACACTAGCCTGTGTTCTTATAGAAGTAGATGAGACTTCTGCAAGTGCATCTGAGGCCCTAATTACATTGCTAAAAATAGAAATCTTCTAGTATAAATACATGACTCATTGAAATGATTCTTGCTCCTTTAGGCTATGGATAGATGATATGGTTTCTTCTTATTCCTGACCCTCTCATTGGCTGATTGGTCCAGGGGATGGGCCGTCAGGATGCTCGAAGTGAGGTTCTGTGCTCCACTTCCTACTGGTGCAGAATGGACCCCAGGAGCTGGGCTGCTGCTGACTTTCAGCCACTTTGCGTCATCCCAATCTTTGGCTTCTCTTGGAGCTGGAGAGGCCCCTAATGTAACTGTCACAGCACTGAGGGCTTGTCTACACTCCAGTGGCCTCTCTCCGCTGCCCTGTGGTCTGCAATGCAGCCTGGGATCTCCCTTACTCTTCCTGCTTAAACTTTGCCCATGTCATGCCCCTCAGCCTGTCTTCTGCACCAGGTCTGGCAAGGGGGGACCTTCTGAGGACAGTTTTCTGATTGTCTTCCATAGTGGCTGTCTAGGGAAGCCTACCTGGGAAGATACTGGGCTTTTAGAGCCCCTTTATTCTGCTTTGGTTTTTTGTCTTCTGTAAAGAGAAGGGGTATCTCACCTGGATCTCTTCTCAATTCTGCTACTAATTTAACTTGCCAAAGGGTACATAGCACTTAACTACCCTGGGCCAGATTCTGCCATTCTTCTCCACATTGAGTAGTTCAAGCGTGATGTTTCCTTCTGTAACTTTGCAGGCAAATGTATTCGTAGAATAAGAATAATATGTACAAGAGCTGGTTTACTATTGATAATGAATCCTATACATCACAAGTTAAACCCCTTACCTGGTAGATCATTTCTGAACAGACTTGGATTCTTTTCAAATCCATGTTCAGCGGATCATCACCTAATGCAGGGTTTGTGAACACCTTTCAACCAATAGCTTGTACGTAAACTGTTCCCTTTTGGCCAAATGTCATTGGTCATGTAGGACCTGATCCAGAGCTTGTGAAAATCAGTGGAAAACGTCCCATTGACTGGTGTGATTTGAATCAGGCTGGTAATTTATACAGTAATTTCTTTTGCTTCCTTATGGCTTGAATGGAACATTTTTATATCGGAGGATAAAGAATGTAGTGAACTAAAAAAAGCTCAATCGTTCACTCTTTATGTCAGAGAGAGTAAAATCCCTCCCCCCTCCCCAGTGTAGACAGCAAGCTTGTGGCTCATTCACCATTTAAGTCCCAAATGACTGTTTTTAATTAGGGTTTAGGTGGTGTCCGGGCTTTGGGTTGGCTTCATTCAGAGAAACTCCAGGCTTGAATTTTAGCTGTAGCTTTCATCCTTTGTGAGTTCAAATGGGAATGTTCCTGGACAGCAATACACACACATCACAAATGTGGCAGAGCAGAACTAGTTCTCGTTTTGTCCTGCAGACTATTAGTTTGTATGACTGTAAGTGGTATGAAACTTTTTTAATTTTCAGTTAAGCAACAAGTTGTTTCCATAGCAACCTCATTGTTGTGTAACATTCGTATCCACATCCTCATCCCAAAATAAAACCCAGTAGGTTTTGGAACTCATTTGAAAATGATTAAGTTAATGCATTTTTAAAGATAGGTACAATATGCCTTCATGTCCACTTTCCTGAAAGAACCAAAGCATGAAACACTGTTCGAGGAGAACAGCAAATGATTCTCTTGCCTCTTCTGCTAGCTGTTCCTGTTATTCACATCTCTGGTTGTCTCCAAAAATAAATAAAAAAGCTGGACCCTTTGCCCATTCCCCATTCTCTGTGTGCAAAAGTACACCAACATTGCCCCCAGTTAAACGATATTTGTAAAATCTGGAGCATGCTCTCTTACTGTAAGTGAAGTCAACAGCATGGCTTGATAATTCAAGATCTCTGGTCTCTGTGGCCTGCCAAGGTAAGACCGTTGCAGTAGTTTCCTCTTCTGCTCTATTCAATGACATTTCCATAGTCTCCAGCTCTGCTGAAAGTCCTGCGGTTTGGAAAACTTTCCTAGCGACTTGAAAAATCTCCCCAAAGACTGAGGTTAGGCAGGCAGGGTTATTCTGAGTGCCCCTATAGTTTCTATTAACCCCTTGCTGCTGTTTTTGCTTCTTCAGCTGCATTTTCTGATTGTGTTGTACCTGTTACAGAATCAACCTGTTCTGCTCTGACTGATAATGGAGTGCTTTCTCTCGATACGCTATTTCTGTTTTGTCCCTGGTTTGTAAACCATTGCTGGGGAGAGGGACGAATTACAGTGAAATAGGGCTAGGATCCAATGGAGATAAGTGGCACAAGGCATCAAAGACTCCCCCACCCCACAAGTGATTTTGTATGCGTGAATATTTATGTGTAAGATACTAATTAATAAAGAAGCACAGCCTCATTGCTACGCAGCATACAACTAGTAAAGTTGAGCCTGTGTTACTTGAGATATTTCAGGGGTTTAGGTTGTAGCCGTGTTGGTCTAAGGACACAGGCAGACAAGGTTCCTTGGGTGAATTTGATATCTTTTATTAGACCAACCCAAATAGTTGGAGAATATTTATTAAGCAAGCTTTCGGGTTCAAAAACCCTTTGTCAGGCTAAGGACGTTTCAGCAGTATTTTTTAAAAAGTTAGATATAAATTCCCTGCCTAGATCAGAGACAGTGATGGGAAAAATCTCATCGTATGAATTCTCAAGGGCCTTTCCGTCTGTCATTTATTATCTGGACCATGATGTCCTCCTGTTCTGCTGTGGGTTGACCTGGCATGATCCCCTTCCCACATGGCTGTAGAGAGCTGGCCTGTAGCAGCTCCTGCACAGTTTAGAGCTGACAAACCTAGAGCTGGCCCATGGGTCTGTCTGATGTGCCTGAGTAGACTCGCTCTTCCCTTGGGTCACCAGAATCAGAGGTACAACCCCTTGGTGTGAGATATATAACAAGGGGTGGGAAGCATCACTTCCAGTTGTCCTTCAGTACTGGTGGGTAATAGAACTGGATTGCCATTGGATTGCCTAATGAAAACACAGCTGGAGCTACGTTCCCCCCCGGAGCTCCGTTTCCCCCCCCCCCCCCATGTTGTTCATTGAGCTCTTTTTGACCATTTGGAAACTCTCCAAATTCAGATAAGGGAAGGCACTGTGTAGTAAATCAGTGATAGGGCCATAAAACAATTGTTCAGTGATGCACTGCTCTCTTCCATCCCATCCCTGTTTCTAAGTGAGCACCTGGGCTACCACTGTCAGAACAAAACTCTTATAGAAGGAGGGTCCCCATCCAATTTCATGGTGGAGCACAGCTTTCACAGGTGATTAGGCCTTGCATGCATCCAAACTGTGACACCACCATCCTCCTGCTACCCCCAGGCCCAGGTCTGTGAATTCTGTGCTACTACATGCTCAGCTGGCTGGCATTTAGCAATAAGTATTTGCATTCTTCTAAATCTTTTTGTCAAAAACTGTGTGCGCCTATGCTCACTTCTATATCAATGGGTAGCTAATAATTATTTACTATTGAGGCTCAACAGATGTTTAACCTTCTCCTTTCCTGGCCATATTTTAACATAACTAAAAGGCTCTTTACTGAAAAGCAAGTTTGGTTTATCTGTGCTTGACCCAGCAAACCACATCTTTTTAATTTCATGCATCAGTGGGATGATACGTCATGCTTTTTACAGTGCGACAGCTTGCTACATTGCATAACCCAACATGCTGATGCAACTGGGCATGCAAAATTAACCTGATAGTCAAACTCAAGAAATTCATAACAACACACAGCTTTCTCTGCAGTTTGCATTGTTCAACAAACATTGCTCTTTTTGCCCCTTATAATCCAATTATAATTCAGCTCTTGGAAAGTTATCTTTGTATTTTGAATAATTTGGGGCTGGATTTGGACTCTGAGGCCACAGTGTTATATCTGGGGCAGTTTGGAGCTGCACTGTCTCATGAAGACATGATGCTTGCCTCATTGCACTAGCAAAGAGATAATTGACTACATCTGTTCATCCATGGTGCTGCTCTCTTCCTGCTATCTGGGACTTAAGAGTCCCTGGCTCCACCTACCTCCTTTAATACAATTTGAGGGAGGAACTGAGGGGGAATCTGAGTAGCACCCCACTTTCTTGCACTTCACCATTACGACTAGGGACAGACATTACTCATAAACCAGTTTAAGTGATCAGAAACTGGTTGAAACCTGTAACAGACCAGATGTTCAGTGCACGTAAACCAGTTTGAAAATGGCTGAAACTGGTTTGTGATGAATCTGGTTGAATGTTGTATCAGACTTAACTGATTTGCTCCTTTGTTTAACACCATTGCTGCTCAAAACTAAAATGATGTAGCAGTGCATATTTGTGTGTTGGATTGTACTCTGAACACAGTATGAATACGAGGTGCCAGGAGTAAAAGACTGAACAGGGGAGTAAATATCCTTTGTGCCGAAGGTTGTAGTGAACCACAGGCTAGGGTGCATGTTCTACCCTTTGCTGCTGGCGACACTTTCATAGTATCTGACATCTGTCAGTTGCTCCTTGTATGTTCCAGGGCAAGACGCAATATCAATTCCACGTGAGGAGGTTTCATGAAGTTGCTGTAAAGAAAAGGCCTGAGTGCTCCCTTTTTCTGACCACACTTTGCAGTGTGGAACATGGGAAAGATTGTATGTGTAACCCAGCCTGCCTAATCTATTGTTGTGTTCATTACATAGTACCTGACAAACTCAGGAAAGAGATCCACCAATGTTAGTCCCAGCACTGGTCCCAGTCATAGAAAACTAATGGTAAAAAATCTCAAGTGATCATAAAATGTGACACTTAGTGTCCCAGAGATCTGATTACGAATCAGACTTTATACTGGGTTTATTAAAATGTTGGAGATGGATTTTTAGTAACAGCAGTGGTAACACATTTTGTTCAGTTTTGATATTGAAGCAGGAAGCATGCATTGATGGACATTGGATGGTTGGATCAGAGATTTGATTTTTGGAAGGTAGCTCCTGGGATCTTGGGCTGTCATTGATTATCTGTTTCCATAGCACCAAACACGACTTTGTTATGTCCTCTAACTACTAGTGCAACATAAATGTTTAATAACAGGGGGGAAAAATGAAGTACCTTCAACCAAATTCTAACGTTTTTCCTCCTTAATCTCTACATCCAGCAGCTTGGATCCTGCAAATTAAAAAGTATTGCTATCTCCCCAGTGGTTTTGAGAGGGCCCTGTCAGTGCGCAGTCTTTAGTCATTGTTCTTGCATCAGTTGGCTTGCTTTTTCTCAAAGTGTACAGTGCCCTCTGGCACAATATACATATCCACTGCATCACTAAATGCTGAAACTTCACGTCTTAATTCTCTGTGAGTGGTTTTCTCTTGAGGCTATGATGTGTCTGTGGAGAGGAAGCCTGATAGCAGCACTAAGGAGGTTACACATTTTGGCTGATAAATTTTGATGGTGCCTTTAAAAATATCTTTGCTTGTGTCTTTTTATTTTTGTTTTTGCTCCCACAATCAAATATGAAGTGCATCCACTTGAGGTTCAGCAAGGAAAAGCCTATCTATTTGAAGCCAGGGAAAATACTTAACTGAAGGATAACTAGGGTACAGACGCTTGGATAACTTACTCCACTTGTATTTTCTTTTCTTCTTCTTCTTTTTTTTTTTTCCATTTTCTAATCTGGAATGTACATACGGCATCCAGCAATATTATCATCACTTTGCACTTTCCTTAGGATGTAACTTAATATTCTATAATCCTCTTTTCTAAAGAATGGGGGCTAAACTAAGATGGAATTATATTTTAATATTTTAATGTAATTCCTTGTGAAACAAAAGGGGGGATGTGTTCGGTAGCTGGCTAGATGTATGGGAAATGGGAGCTAGGCAAGCTGTGTAACTTTGTGACCAGTTTCTATAGCAACAAAAATGTCAGCTATCCTTTTGGCTGATTCTATTCATCTGTAGTAGAAGCAGTGATACTGACACATTCGAAATTTATTTAAACGAGGAGGTGAAAAGATAACCCCGCTGTAGCTTAAAAACAAGGGGAAAGTTAAGCCACTAACATAATGCTATCTGACACCTATATAACAGTGCAGCAGACAAATAAGACGTTTCCAATCCAGCCATCCTAAATTTTATCAGCAAAGTGATTAAACTATGTACCGGAAGGACTTCTGAATGGTCTTTAAGTACTTTCCGACAAAATTCCACGGGACCGTCCAGGAATCGAAATGGAAAGGTCTTTTTACCCCTCACTCATTTGACAGACATAAGAAAAAATCCTTATTCCTGTTAATGCCTTTGAGCTGATAACCATATAGCATTCAATCCACAGTGCTATTGAAATTAAATGCATGATGGAAATTTTAGTCTGGCCTTTTTTTTTTCCATTCGGACCAACTTATTTCTTATGTTTGTTTGTGAACCAAGTTAAAGCATGGCACCTGAAGGATGTCAGGTGAGTAGTTGTTAAAGTCCAGGGCCTAACTGGCCTGGTTTCACAGGACACGACAGGTGCAAGTGTACAAGCCAGATTCTAAATTCTATGTATGTGGGTCAGATATTTTCCTAGGGATACTGAAAAATGATTATGCTGCGCTATTTCCCCAGTGGGGCTTTATCCTTTATTCTCTGATTATTTAAATAGCCAAATATTTTCCTACTTGTCAATGTTCCATGACAATACAAAGTGTACACTGCTGTTGGAGCACAAAATAAATATGGATGCAAATACTTGTCATTATGATAAAACAACATCTTTTCATCTTTATCGTGGAATTACAGGCTCCTCGGGAAGTTGACAGCTTCTTGTTCTGGGAAATGAATTTGCAGTAGTAGAAAGATATCTCTCAACTTAGTCTTGAGTTGTTCCTGTTTGCCAGAGGCATGTAGGAAAATTAGTTTCTTTCTCAATTCCTTTGCTAGTTTTATTTAAATTCATTGTACAAAAATCAAGTAAAATAAAAAATGTTTGATGTGTAACTGAAAAACACAAAAGCTAGACCATGCAGAGCTGAAGCTATTACAACTTTATTAACTCATTTGTGTCTTGGTACTTTAAAAAAAAATGGAAGTGCGAGTGTGTTGTGATTTGGTCATTATCTGCAAACATGTTTTGGCATTTCAGACAGAATTGGGTTGGCTAGTTTTGATCATTTTTGTTGTTTTCAATTAATTTAGTCAATTTCCAATAGGAAAATGTCCATTGAATGACAGCTATTTGAAAGGCATTTTGCCTCCAACAAAAGAGGCATGAAACTTTTTTAAGTTTGAAAAAAGAAAAGTTCCATTGTGGGCAAGCACAGAGGCAGGCTCAATTGCATTCATTCTTTTGTCACTGATATACTATACAGTTTGACATTGGACGTGTAATTGCATCTGTGCCAGAATATCTCTGTCTGTAAAATGGGTAGAACTATACTTGTATGCCATACTTATATGCCGTAGCAAAATGTTTTGAGGCCTGACTATATGATACTTAGAAAACAGTAAGTGGGAATGTATGTTGAAGTCCAGTTAGAGGGTGAGGGTGAGAACAGAAATTTGGAGCTTGGTGTTTCCATCCTTGTGCGCAATCTTTTAGACCAGGAGTTGGCAACCTATGGCTCATGGGATTGATCCAGCTAAGCTGGACCAGCTTGCCAAGCAATTGAATCTCACCTGAAAACCTGGGACATCAGCAGCAGTGTGGTAGGTCAAGGGTTGGAAGTGACGGTCTGACTTCAGACCTAGTTTCGTTACAGCAGGCTGCCACTCCTAAAAGGTTGCCAAAACATGCTGTAAACCAAGAAGCCTAAAGAGGGGAGGTAGGAAGGGTATGACAATCTACCCTGCTTTTTCTCCTAAAAAAAAAATACAAAACAGTATAAAGTTGTGCAGTGTTTTTTGTGTGGTGTGTAACAATGCTTGTTGTATTTCTTGTATGTAAAACATCAGTTTTCATAGCTTTCTATCTTTAATAGTGCATCCCTTTGTGAAAGGGCCCTACCCACCAGTCATGCCGCCTCCTCAGTTTGTATAAAACCGTCTTCATTTCCAGAGTTAGCAAAATGTGTGACAAATGACTTTACAAAAACAAATTCAATTTTTTAAAGCTTTTTTTTTTCCAGTCCCTAGCCGTAACCTTTTAAACAAGTCACTACAAAGTGAGCAAGATCTGTTTGTAACAATATCATCTGCTGGACAACAATGATATTTTGGCACCAGGGATAGTGCATGAGGCCCTGTTAAAGTGACCTCTGCTAATCCCCAAACCTATAGAATAAGCAACATCTGATTAGACATGAGGCCGTACCCACTCTTTAGTACATGCTGATACTCTCCCTTCCATCACTGGGTAGACAGGATTTTTTTCCAGTCTTTCTTATGTGATAGTAGAGAGAAATAACATAACATAATTTTATGTTATGTTGATAACATAAAAAATGAAGCAGATGTTAGACTGTGGTAACACTGAATCAGAAAACTCAAAATAACATTGTTGCTATCCTTTAAAAGAGGTGGCAAATATTTATTTTACAAATATTTAATTTTAAACTTTTGTTCCTACTGGTGTTGAATAGATGCCAATTGATATGTGACTCCAGGATGAAATATATATTAAGTCTAATCTTTTGAAAGTTTGACATAGCTGGAAAATTTTGCACAAAGATTGTTTATGTTGGTAAATGTTTATACATCAGCAAAACTAATATCAAGAAAGTTTTTTTCCTTCAAGTCTAGGAGGGAGAGGGAAGACCCTCCCCAGACTAGCCAGTAGTCATGTGGGTAGGGCACTCACTTGGGATATGGGAGTGCCAACTTTAAGTCCCTGTTCTGCCTGATGTTACAGGTTTTCATTCTCACCCAGCTATTAGCTAGTTTGGGGTGGATTTTTCTCATTCCTTCCAGTTGAAGTTGCTCTCCTTTGTATAAAATAAGGAAATATTAACTTCATTTTGCTGTTACCACTTGCCAGGGAGGTTCAGTTTGTCACAACCCAAGGGTGTGATTTTTGTTTGTGTGCGCTTCGGCACTGCTAAATTATTTCCCGCCACTCGTAGCTTTCTTTGCAGGGTGCATTTCTAGGTTGCAAAAGAGAAATGCATGGTGCAAGGAGTTCCCGCCATTCGCATGCAAATTTGTGTCCCACTATTGGCCAGTTCTAAATTATTCCTACGTGGCGGTTAGCAATTGGCTTGCTAGCCGTATAAGAGGCTTGAGTGGTTTCCGCCCAAGTTGAAGGACTCCACGACTATCAGGAGGAGGAGAACTTCACGTCTCGTGAAGATCTCTAAGCGCTGCGGAGCCTATCGGACCCAGCGTGTATCTCAAGAAGGTTATAGGGGTCTGATCAACCTCCGGCCTCTCCCCGTCGCTGCCTGATCCCTCGACGTACCCTTCCCTGCGCGCAAGTTCCACGGAGCCTAGCAAACTTCGTGTGAGTGAATCCAGAGCTCTACCCGGGGTTCGAGTCCTGCAGTTTTTTTCTTCCTGTCGCCGAAACCCCATTGCGACGTACTCTTGAGGTTTTTGTTCATCTCCCGTTGCCGAAACCCCATTGCGACGTACCTTTATGTTCTGCAGGTTCGAGTTTTTTGTTTTGTTTTGTAACCGCAACTCAAGCAAGTTTTCCAGCCTGCACCGCGACCATCTTCGGTGTAAGTAAAATAATCTTAAATCAACCACTAAGCGTCCATGCCTAATTCTAGCGTGCCGCCTGTCTTCCCCGACCCGGCATGTCCGGGCTGCTGGCCACAGCCCGCCGCGCGAAAAAAGAGCCTCGGACCGCTCCCGGCCCGCACACAGCTAATCACCAAGCTATTGGCTATTCTGTATCAAAGGATCTCTCTCAGACACACACCTATTTAGCAACAGGTTTCAGAAGAAGGTTTCATCTTTGTGCAGGAACACATTTTTGAAATCTTTAAGGTTTTTGCAGAAAAGGAAACTTCAAAGAAAATGAATGCAATATGCCCAGTGCCCAGGAAGGTGCTGCACACACGGGCAGTGGCGACTTCTGGTTGCAGCCACCCCCCTGATACAGTTGTACAGCTGCAGCAGCATCCAGTTTTTCCACCTCCCCCTGGAGGTGATGCCTGGGGCAGCTGCCCTGTTTACCCCATACGACTTGTCATCCTAGGACAGGGGTGGGCAATTATTTTGTGTGGAGGGCCACTTACTGAGCTTTGGCAAGCCATCGAGGGCTGCATGACCGGCAGCTAGGAGCGGATAAATATTAATTTTCTACATTTTTTAGGGGCCCCACGGGCCGGATAGAATGGCCTGGTGGGCTGCATCTGGCCCACAGGCTGCATTTTGCCCACCTCTGCCCTAGGGAAACCATTTCCTGCCTAGATCTAAATATAATTTTAAAAGACATTTTTTCCCCCAAGATTTTGTAAAACTATTAGCTGTGTGGGTCTGAAATATTTTTTTTTTCTCAATCAGAACCCGGCACCCGATGTACAGCCAACATTAGTAATGATAAGTGATCTTGGTCACCTTGAGACCAAGATGGGGATGATTGTGACAGGAGTGTAGTTTCTCTTTCTGCAAGGGAGACATTGAATGCGGAAGCTTTCAGAAAGAAGGCTGACCTTTTGATAAATCATGGACATTAACTTTTAAGTAAAGTACTGTATTTTATTTTCATTGAGCATCTAACCTGAGGGCAGTCTCTGCCTTGGTGTACTTTGAAGTCAAGTTCCCTTTTGGTTCCATCATGATCAAAATACCTTTTTGAACGATAGAAATTAGAAACGGGAAATACTTCTGTAGCTCACCTACCCCAGGAGACAAGTTTAGCTAACTTCTTTATTATTTTAAATTTTTTCCCCGATTGATTTGCAAAAAGGGATTTTTAGATATGAATTCCAGTTTTTTGTTTTAACTTTCTTACATTCAACAGGCCACATTCAGCTCTGGTATAAATGAGTTATTCCACTTATGTCAATGGAGCACTGTTTCCCCGTTGGGGTCGCAGGGGGTCCTCAGTAGGGTTGCAAAGAGCCCACACATGTACACTCACGCACAGCCTGGGAATGGCAGGCAGGCGGTGCGGGAGGGGGGAGGCCGCTGCACACAAAGTGGGCAATAGCGGCTCTTCCACCCCCACCCCTGAGCCACCACTGCTGCTGCACTCCGCTTCCACCAGCCCCGACGGCACCGGGTTGGGAGGTTCTGTTGGTGGCCAATTTAGGATCACAGCAAAAAAAAGGTTGGGAACCACTGCACTGGAGTCTTCTGTTGACCCAGAGCTAAGCAAGGACTGTGTTGATGTCAGTTGTACCAGGATCTTGTTCTTTACCTTTCCTCTTCTGTTGTGTAAAGAAACCCTTCATATTTTTAGAGATTGATATTTTTTTTTATATCCAGGTGTTTTAAAAGTGCAGTAGAATTTAGCCGTAGCTTGTCAGATCTATAGCCAATGGGCTGATATTGCTAGAAGGACAATTCAACTAGCCTGCCAAGCTCACAGAAAATCATCTGCTTCTTTTTGGCAGGCTCAGTCTACAAGCCCAAGGCAGCACCTCTTGTCAGTCAGCGAGAGAAAGTTTCGGCACTCCCGGTGTTGTCAAACAGGGAGGGCCTCTGGGCAGAAGGCTGTAAGCATCAAAGCGTTGTACAGCAGAGAGATGTCTGCATCTCAGCTCATTAGGGAACATCCCCCCCTTCTCCCCCCCCAGAATTAAGTAGTGTTTTGAGTATTACAAATGCATGTCAGTCAGTAGTAGGGATCCCTTACTCCAAACAGATTAGTCAAAATGGAGAATCCTCGTAGGTTCTGGTAAGGGTGGGTTTTGTCTTTTTTTCCTTCAATTGGATACAGTCAGCACCACATAACTGTGTGCCAGAGGCCATCTACTGCTATTGACTAATGGGGATTCTCCTTTTGCTCATATGGTCGAGTCCTGTTTCCCCTTACAATGTCATGCCAGGAATGGGGAGCTGTCAGGAGTAGCACAGCAACAGCCAGTAAGCCCCATGCGGTTGCACGTTTTCTCGGGTATAGTTAAATGCATTGCAGGCATGTACTGTTTGTCCTAGGATTCCTTCCTGCCAAAGAAAAGTCAGATTCTCCCACTGTATCAGCATCGTATCACTGAAAGGAAACTGATGATTCACTGGTGTGCTGGGGGGGAAAAAAGTAGCCTATTAAGTGATTGTGAAAGCCTTGCTCCAGTTACTTTGTACTGAGCTGGCCCTTGACAATGTCAGCAAATTACATTGGTGGTTTGGATTACAAAAGCTGTCCTATGCCCTGTGCTATGGATAAAAGACTAAAGGACCTGATTCATCCTGGCCTGTGTCAGAAGGGGAAAAGAGATTCACCTTGATTGATACATGAATTGAAGCCTGACCTTCATGCAATATTTAAGCAAGGAAATAGTAAAGCATTCTGCCAGGGGTGGAATGTCACCTTTAATTAGGTTGTTGGATCCCGGATGTGTAATGTGGACCCACTTTAAAACTGTATTTGTCTTGCTAACTCAGCCTGGGCCAAATCCTCACCTGTAGTAAATTGATGGAGCATCATTATAGTAAACAGAGCTAACCTCGGCTGAGGTTTCAGCCCACTCTATGCAGCGTTAGAGCCGAGTCTTGTTAAGAGACTAAAATGTACAAAATGACAGAAACCTATGGTACATGGCAAAAGCAGCAATTGGCTAACATTGTTAACATTAAAAAATGTTAACATTGACAGCAGCTTTTCAGATTCAGTACAAGATGGTAAGTAATGAGATAGTGGAATAATGTCTGGTTGAAACACCCATAGCCATATGGAAACGTGGGAGTGTAGGGTAAAACAGAGATAATTCACAAATGCTTTCTTTGAAGCATGGATGAAAAGGCAAGTTTTGTGCTGGAGTTTTGTCACATGTTATAACGGGTATTATAAACAATGTTGTTTTTATTCGTTTTTGTGTTTAAGGAACTTCTAAATTTCAAGTGCTCAGTCAAGTGAAATCCAGAATAGTTCCCACACTTGACACTTTTCTTTTCATATGCACGCAAGCCAAGAGAAGAAAATTCTGTGGTCATTATTCGGGTAATACTGTCATATGTATATGTACATAAGGTACATGTCATTGGGCACATCTACATGAGACACTTTACCACGCTGTTGACTAATAGACTGTGCGGTAAAATGTCATTGTCTACACGTGCAGATGCTTACTGCACAGTCAATTAGTCAACTGCATGGTTAATTTGCTACCTACAAATGCAGGTGGCAAATTAATCGTGCTTTAGTTACTGAGCGGTAGCCCACAAGTAGAAGGCTGACTGGGGGCAAATTTGCAGAGCTGGGGCTGGGAGCTGCCTGGTGCTGGGGCAGGGGACGTTGTCTCAGCCTGGAGCCCACTCTGACAGCAGGCAGCTATGCCCCAATCTAATCAGGGAGTTGGGGCCAGGAGCTCCCTGTGCAAGGAGAGTTGTCCACCCAACCCAGAGCTGGCAGGGACCTGTCCCAAAACAGGACAGCCCTGGGCTGCACTGTCCCCATGTGCATGGGTGGGAGAACTCTGCAGCAGCAGCTCTCCCACCCCAGGCACATCAGGACCCCTCCCAACAGGTATGGGACCAGGAAACAGCTGTGCTCCTTGCCACGCCCTGGGCTAGCACGTGGGGGAGCTTGGAGCTCTCTCTGGCTGCAGCAGGGGGGCAGAGCAGTGTGGGAGCAAATCTGCTCCCAAGAGGGAGCTCGTGCAAATGTGCTCCCCCGATAGGCTTCCTGTGCAGTAAAATTACTGCACAGTAAGCCTATTTTGAATTAATAGCACATGTAGACATGCCCAGTATGTACAGTTTTCAGTATGACTCAGTGGGGTATGTTGGTGGAATAGTGAAAATTTTGCTTAGGATGTTCTTCAAGCACCCACGGCTGCCTTGGCAAATAGTTATAAAGGTTTCAAGACGGCATCCTAGCACTAAACGTGAGCACCTAGATAGTCTAATTTTCACAATGGCTAAGTGCTCTACTTCCCTTACAGATAGATTTTTTAGAAAGTGAAGCCATTCTGAAAACAAAGCCACCAATGTTAGTACCTTATGTGGTTTTGAAAAGATTGACCTGTGAACAAAACCTCTCTACAGATAAATACCCATGAAGGGGAAAATATATAGTTGCTAACATGTTTCTGTACAGTTGTATCCTGAGTTCAGCTAGTGTGATTATTATATTTTCAGCCTTCTCTGATTTTGTTGCTCTTCTCCCCACCCACAGTTTGTTCACGTACCTCAGCTGTGGGATCTTGAATTAAAATCTCAGTCTGTTCCTTTGTCTGATTTTTGGATTTCAGAGGCTTGCATACAGGGAACCCTCTAGTGCACTGATGGTGGAGTAGCTTCTCTACAACAGATTGGCAAGGAGCCACACAGATTGGGATACTATTAATAAGGAAAATGTTTTGCTTAAACAAAGAAGCCCTTTTCCTGACCACACGCCTTGCATATTTAAAATATGTCCATGGTTTAACTAATTAGGGCCATGATCCTGCCTGGCAAGATGAAGGTGAAGGGAGGAATTTATTGCATCTGTATGCTCTAGGAACTCCCTAAGGGAAGATGTTATTGATTGTCGGACAACTAAGGAATAGTTGGTGCTTTTTAAAAAATTGACTCTGTGAATCAGGGAGCAAAGGTATCATCTAAGTTCTCCACTGCTTCTCCACATTTTTAACCACTGAGAGAAGGTCACAGGCCTAAATGCAAAAATAAATTGCCAGAATTTAATTTGATAACATATATAATAGTTTTCTTGCATTGTAGGAACGCAAAAAAGGAGATTTTTCAAAGCTTTCATAACATTGCGTGGGTTTTTTATGGATGGCTAGTTTTATTGTAATTGAATTGGGTGCTACATTAACACGATCTTGAGCGAAAGCCTGGTCAGTGTTGATGACAAATGACAGCGATGCAGTTCAGAATGTACATTCATGCAGGTAGAAATTGCATCTTGCAAAAATATATCATTTCAGATTTGGGATACAGCAAAAATGGACTAGTTGTATTAGTGCTACTATTAGGAAAATGTATTTATATATCTGCTTTTGAATGTAAAATAGAAATGGCCTATATATTTATTTTAAATTATACAAAAACTTTGCACGCATAACCCCATGTATATGGTGTATATACACCTGACTCTATATAATATAAATATATAATATTAAAACAATTTTGAAAATTTGAGTAAAGTTCTTCAGTTGACATTAGAATAGAGCAGCCTTTTCTGTGATCATTTTTAGCGGTCATACCATTAACACTCAGTTCAATACCTAAGCACTCCTTTGAGCGCATAGTTATTTACACTGGTGATGATGAAGCCAAAACCATGTCTTTGATGATCGTGATATCAGAACCCAAACCAAACTTCTTGTTTAACAGGCTGTCGTCATCCCTGCCCTGCTGTATGGGTATGAAACTTGTATGACATGCTGGAAACACCTAAAAGCTTTGTTACATCATCACATAAAAAAAAAAATTAGGTTGAAAAACAAAAATGATTTTGTAGAGTTTTGTATGCTTTGAACTTCTAGGACAGGACTTTAGGAAAATGTGCTCGCACCTGTTGTGGGATAGGTGTGCATAATTCCTGTGGTATGCACAACTGGAGAGCTTTACTAAAATTAAAAAAAATAGTTTTCCCTAATGGCAATGTATTTCTATTTCACTGTGGCACTTCCACTTAGAACCTTTTTCTTATCCCATTTCATATTTAGCTTCTTCGTACTGCTTTAAAGACACAGTACAAATATCCTCTCAGTTATTTCCACATGCAGTTCCTCCGGTTGTCAGTTTACATACGGTATATGCAAATGCTAAGTAGTTGTAGGAATGCTCTCATGCTTTTCTTTAAAAAATCAGAATGTATTGGACATCAGACACTGCTGCACTTGAAGTCAGTGAAAGCTATATATGAGCTAATAAATCTGTTTGGAGTATCTTGCTTAGCCTACTTTAAAAACATATTTCAGTTGAAGAAATCTCTTCAGTGGAGATGGGCAGTTTTCAGCATAAAATTAATCTAAATGCCATAGTTAAAATATTCATTTGCACACTTGTAGTCTTGCATTTCTAAATGGATCACTTTATACTGCTTAGTCTTGACTATGATGGAGTGCTGATTAAAAGTAGATATCAATCCATATGCTTTTATTAACTGTTTCTGTCTGAAATGCAAACTTGTTTTCTACGCATCACATAGTGTAAAACAAGTGTTGGATCCTATTCGTGATCTTTCCTCTCTGTGACTATCAGACTACACTTTCTCATTTCCTTACCTGCAAGCTTTGTGTTTCTTCATAAGTTCAATATCTTCCCATCTCTAGGAAATGTTTTGATTCCTTCTTGGTCTACTGAACTGCATCAGCAGTTTGGGACTTCTGTTCCTATAGGACTGAGCTCTTTCATTGCTTATTGCAAAATGAAAAAAATCCCCAAAACCCAGCTGTTTTAAATATTCTGCAGTTTTTCTATGATTTTTGCATCACCCTAAATCTTAATGTATATGACCAGCTTTTCCACTGGGGTAAATGACTTCAACTAACTTCAATTCCCTTGATTTCAGGGGAGGTATAGCCATTTATACCAGTGGGAATCTGGAAGCTTATTTCTAAATTTTAGTTTAAGGTTATATTTGTGGCCATTAAACCCATGAGCAGTAAGGGAATATAATAGGGAACCATTGGTGCTTTGCAGAGCAGTGTTCCCGGACCTATGGGTTTTGCACACATTCACCTTTTCATTCTTCTCGTCTTGCATTATTTTCTACTTAGATCAGTCACTCTCCACATCTGACTTATGAACATATATTTGTTTGTGCTAGGCTGCACGTGGCCTACAGCCAGCTAGAGATGTGAATGCAAATGAATGTTGCTTTCTCAGTGATAATTTGTGCCTACTTTTGGGGACTCTCTGTAGTTGGCCTTAAACCCTGTTGGTAGGCTTGGAGATAATTACCTGTGCATTGAAAAATGGAAGGTTCAAACTGCTAAAAGCACTCTTAGCGGCTTGGATATGAGGCACAATACAGTTTTTGTATGCATGAGTAGTATATAATGGTTATAGAAACACTTTCCCTAATCAATCATAATGCACTGCCTGAATGGGATAGAAATTCTCCTCCAAGACCCCCTGTATTTTCCCTAGTCTTTCTGTCCTGGTGCATTTAAATCCCTAGATGAATTTCAAGTGGTAACTGAATGTGTTTCTTTTCCCTTTGTCCTCTTCCATTTCTGATGCATTGTGCCATGCTTAGTAGGAAATCTCTGTATGCCACAAATGCCCAGCCACCCAGCTGCTTTTGGAGTTCACCTGTTAAACATGCAAATCTGAGTTGTGCTTTTCAATTGATAATTTTGTCACAAACCAATCCCCCTTTGAAATGTCCCTGACTTTAGATCCTGAGGAGGACCTAGGCTTTGTTACACACACCTGGCTCTGGTTGCAAATCAAATGGAAGTACATGGAAGTGGTTTTGAAGCTAATTTTTGGCACAGAAGCTTTCTGTTGCTCAAAGGTTTGAATGTACTCCTGCTCTCTTGGCAGCTGCAAAGCCCAGATGCTGACATGAACAATGATTTTTGTTTTCTGGTGGCTGGGTCGTTCACTTGATTTTTATATGGTCTTTTGGATGACTCTCCTAATAGTGCTTCTGGTAGCTGTGGAACTTCCTCTGGAGCTTGTCCAAGGTCAGGCCTCTATTAGCTTCTTCTGTCCAACTGTGTTTGCTCATTTTTTGATCCTATTAAACATTTGATTCCTATTAAACATTTCCAGATCAGCCTGTAATATAGAGAAAAGATTCAAGTGGTTTCAGTGATTTAAAAGGTTGCTTCTTGGGTGGAAATAGAAAAGGATATTTGGCCTTTGTGGTGTAAAATGTAGCTAAGTGTTCAGGAGCACTGGGTTTATGTCCTACAAAAGAGAAACATGCAAAATTACAAGCTTTATCTTCTAATGTCAGTGCAAAAATCCACCTCTCCTGAAAGCACTACAGCCCCAATAACCAAAGGGATTAGATGTATGGAGTATGACTTTGATGGAATTTAGGCATCTAAATCCAAGAGTATAATTCACAGGAATCATGCCAGACATTGTCGAAGAAATCCGAGTCCTTGCCAATAAAATTTGCTAGGAGTGCTGCTTCTGTGTATACCCAGTACTCCTGCCATCCTGGCAGGTCTAAGCATCTTGACATCCATCTTCCACCTATGTCTCTGTGCAGAAGGCACTTGTGCTTTCACTGAGCTATTCTCCCTCTTGTGCTGTCTATCTCCGGCCCCATGAATCTTATGTTCCTTTCTGAAAAATGGCGCAGGTTCAATAGGAAGATTGGAGTGTGCCCCACCAGAGCCTTGCTTGTAGCCTGGAGGTTGTCTTCCTCCCAGGAGGAGGGGAATTTATGGGTTTGAATCCCCGCAGGCCATGGAGGTCATTGAACCTCTATGCCTGGGGCAAGTGCTCTCACCACTAGGATATTATATAAAATCTTAATATAAGCTTTTTTCTTTTTTCAAAAGAAAGAGCAAGTCAGTCATCTGTAGCAAGAGGGAGAACTTGGTTGCATGCACAAGATGGCTTGGGACTGTGAATCCCAATTGCACATAAATACAAGATTTACTGGGAGGTGCCTGAAATCAGAAGAGAGTTAAAATGTCAGACACACCCTTCTCTTCAGCATTTCCTCTTCTCTAGTTAATCATCCTTCCATTCAGTGTTTTGGCAGATGTAAAACCTGTTCCTCAGCGCTGGCTTTTCACCCATTCACAGTTTGGGAAACCTAGGTGGTTATCTCATATATTATAGGGCTTGTGGATTCCTATTATAGGTCCTGAAAATTAGGCAAGATGATGCTGAACGTTGCCATGCCTAAATCTATTTGAAGATCTAGTCCTAGAGGCATAATACAGACTAAACAAATTAAATTAATTATAATTCTAAATGAGACGCTCACATTAAATTCTATAGGACTTCATAATTCTCTTATGATTTTACCTCCCAAAATAGATAGAGGAAAAATCAAACCCTTTTCAATAATATAAGTACAGTGGATAATTATCTTAATATATAATCCAGCAGTAACTAGCAGAATAAATCAGCGTATTTTACAGGTCTGTATTCATACTGACTAGCTTAAATAAATACTGTTGATTAAGCTAAGTGTCTCTTGGTAGATGGATGCTGTTTTTTCTCAAGAAGGGATGATCTCTAATAAATGAATGGCTGTTTTTATAAGGCTTCCCATAAACTGTATTCCATTGCTGTTTTACAATCTCTTTTAGCATGATCACTTCAAACCTGTATCGCAAGACTGGATTTCTTTTCAGTGGCCTGTGTGGTTATGAGATTTTATTTTCAATCCTACCTTACTATAGGAATTCAAGCATCAAGCAGAGGAATGTGGCTGTCGGATGATGATAAAATATGACTGTCAGTCTACTGCACGTTTTTGAAGCACTTCATAATTCAGAGCCGACTTGTCCCTTCACTCTCATTGCTCTTACCCAGGTTGAAGTTCCTGCATGGGTTCTTGTGTGAATGATGGCACAATTTGGCCCTAACATTGAAATGGAGCACTTCTATAATGGCTATTTTTAAGAGACACAAGGATATCTTGGGTGCTAATCTTTTATTGGACCAAATATGTAGTTGGGATAAAGTTAGGTGAGCTTTTGAAAGCAAGATATTCTTCCTTGGGTCTCTGATTATAAGAGATTATAAACCTGTAGTGTTGCTGTTAGCTTTCCAGTTAGGTATGTGTTTGACAGGGAAGTTGGCCCATGGCTCCGTATCTATGTCTTAGGAAGAAACTGGAATCTCTGGTCATTTCTATGTATTAGAGTGAGGGACAGCCATGGCAGTTCTCTCGGTTTAATCGCTCTGTGTGGTATCTAGAGCAGCACTGCATCTTTCTGCAAAACAAATGTGTAGGGTTTCGATTTGAAGCTCCATTTGAGCCCTCTTTGATACATAGGGGAAAAGGGCAAACAATTTGAAATATGCATATGTAGTGACTACACAACCCATCCATAGCCAGTGCTTACACATAACCAGGGATCCTGATTGATACAAAATCGCAAATTCCCTGGTTAAACCCCCCAAAATCTGTGTTTTTCTGTGATTAAAATGCCCCCCCCCCCAACACACACACACACCCCCCCCCCCACCAGCTGAACACAATGTTTTATTGAGTTATTTACAACGTTAAAGCAGTTTGGAAGCCTAATAGTGCCTCAATCACTATAATACAATTACTTCTAAATACCTATACATTTTGGCATTTGATTTGGGGGTTTTTATCGTGGAAAATCAGAGCTCCCTCTACCCCCTTGGCTCACCAGGACACAAGTCCAGCTTGCAGCTCTCCCCTGCTACTGCTTTGTGATGCTGAGCAGCTCTGATATACTGGTGCTCTGCCCATGCCATTGCCCCTCATTCACAAGCCACAGCCCCCTAGCCCCGCCAGTGCCCCTCATTCCTGACCCACAGCCACCTGTTTCCCCCACACCAATGGGTTGACCGCTGCAGGCCCGGGCTCCCCGCCCTGCTGCCCTCCCCATGGAGCCTCCTTGTCCCAGCAGACAAGACCCAGTGGGCAGGGAAGATAGGGGTGGGGAAGCTTAGGCTTGTGGCAGTGGCTCCCACTCCACCATGGTGAGGCGCCTTTTGCCCACCCGGCAGCAGCGAGTGGCCTAACTCCACACCACCACCCCTGTAATGTGTATAGCATACATGCACATGGCACCCCTGCCTGCCTGCCCTCCTCCCACTCCCCACAGCCCCTTGCAGGTTGCAGCTCTGTCAGCCTGCAAGAGGAAACCCACCATGTCTTCTTTAAAGGAGGAGATCCAGGTGTTTCCCCTTAAAGTGAGAAAAATCCATGTTTTTCTCCACAAAATAAGAAAATCCAGGTTTCACCCCATTTTTCCATGCTGAATGGAAAACCCAGATCCCTGCACATAACCTATCAGAACAGGGATGAATTTCACATAGTAGGATCAAAACCCCCCATAGTGATTAGTGCCAAATATTCATAACTTCCCCCCATTCCAGCAGCTCAAATGCGCGTGGGACATTTAGAGAGACAACACTGCAAGTATCCTAATAAGGTATTGTGATGAAGAAAAGAAGTAATGGTCCTCTCGGGGAATTACGTTTTCAGGGTATGTGGCACACGATACATACTCCTGTGTAGAGAAGCAATGATGGAGATCAGTCATTGCCATTTCTACCATTAATCTTGCATCTAGTCAGCAAACCGATGGGAGGAATTCACCCTCACTTAGAGGGAGTAAATGCCCTTAATGAAGGGTTTCTTTCCAATAAAATATCTGGAAAACTTTTACAGCAGCATTGACTGGATTTGATATAAAAAAATCCCTCCTCATATGCTTTACATAAACTATTTAAAATTTGCCGCAGAAGAACCCCTGCCCCCCAAGCTTACACACTTTCTGTTAATATATCTGTGTGTGTGTAAACATAGAAAAATGTAAAAGAAGATGGGCCCGATCTGGGTTAATATGGTATAAATGCTTCCACTAAAGATCTTCCGGACTGAAGTTGTTCATAACACAGATCGGAGGTTTGCTCTTATTTCTCATCCAAAAAGAAGTAGAAAAGCTATTAAAGCAACTCTCCCCTTTAGTAGCTTGCCATGTTTTACATGCTTATTCAAACCAAAGTAATTTGAGCTAGTGATGAAAGAGTTAATCCTCCTGATGGAGATGTGGAAATCAGGAACCATTTTAAATCTCAGTACCACATGCTGCCTTAGGGATCACACTGTGCTAAAACCCAAGATAAAAAGGCCTGACAAAGATTATTGACGGTTTACCTTTTAATGAGCAGCTAGGATTGATTTTAGTTTCCTCTGGGGCTGCTTGCTTTGCCCTGTTTCCACCCATGATGTCATGATTAACAAAAAAAACCAAACCAAAACAAAACAAAAAAAAAACCCAGAAAAAAAATTAAGGCTTCATATTTGAATAATTGCAAAGAAATGAAAACTAGCCAAGGCATTAAAAAGAAACCTGTGCCAGAGCCTGTTGACCTTAATAGGAAGAGTCAACCCACTTAGGTCAATGGCTTGACATGTCTCGTTTTGAAGGAAAGGGGGCTTCTCATAAAAGGAGAACAGAATGCTGCATTTTCATGATATTTTTAAAAACCCCAAAAACATTTTATCCACCTGGAGAGAAACATCACAGGAAGTTCAAAGGAGGGGAAAACACTTTCAAAAATACTTTCCAGTGCCCCTGTTCCAGTATCTCAGCAGCCAGCTCCTTGTTCATTATTGTCTTTTGTGGGAGAGGGAGTGAAAACAGAGACTATTCTTTGTTCCAAAAGTGCTTTCCAAGATCTCTGTTGAAACATGGAGTAATTTCTGTTCCCACCTCCAGTCCCGAAAAAAGGGAACAACAAGCAAGCAGTCGCTGGCTACGTTCCCCTCACTTTGCTTAAATCCTGATGCTCAAATCTACTACCTAGCAGAGAGCTCTGGTGCTCTAACACAACCTATTGTATTCAGCCAGAAGGCAGGATAGAGATGCACCTTACAGACTAACTGAATCAGAGATGCCCAAGCTTTTGTCAGCAAGGGCTCATTTAATTGGATCATGGTATCTGACGAAGTAAGATCTTGCTTATGCATCTCTGATTCAGTTAGTCTATCAGGTACCCTCCCTTCTGCCTAACCTAAGACTAACACAGCTAACTACCTGTCTCTGCTATTGTATCCGGGTTCTGTCAGATAGAGCTGTTCAAAAAATGGAAATCCATTTCTGCAAGAGATCAAGTTTTTGGAAATGTTTCTATTCCAAGTCAGACTGAAACATCAGTGGTTTTTGTTTCTTTGTTTTTTCTCCCTAAAGGAAGGGCTTTCATATGAGCAGAACCAAATGACTTTCACACGGACAACACCAGAAAATTCATACAGGCAGAGCCAAAATAGATCAGAGCCTGCCAGGATGGCAGTCGCATAGTCTGTGTTTCAAAATGGTTTTGCAGAATTGAAATTTTCCCCTGGAAATTCTTGATTCTATGAAATGAGCACACACTGCCAGAGGGAAAACAGAAACATCCTAAATGCTATTACTGCTGTGGTATCAGACTGCCCCATCCATCAGGGTCGACTTGGGCACCTTATCAGTTACTGAGTAGACTAATTGCTGGAGCCAGCCAGGAGGTCAGTCCTGGTTACTGGATCAGGATCCCATTATACTTGGAATGGTACAGACCTAAAGAAAAATCACCTGGTGTGGACTACTGTTACCATATTAAAGCGCTAAAGAAAAATCACCCAACTCAGGATCCAGCCCTAGACAGGCTTGCTGGCAGTGCCTGGAGCCAGCTGCTGGTACTTGTATAAGGTCATGCAGAAGTTGGATCTGTGTGACGTAACCGTCAAGAGTATTTAGCCTATTACAGAAAGTGTGACTGGTGATGAAATTCAGGGTGGATAGACAGGAGGAAGGAGGCACTACAGATTTGGGAGATGATAACGTTACCAGGAAGGTGAGATAGGTTTAGGGCAGATGTAGCATGGAGATGGGTGCTAGAGCTAGCAAAGGAGTCCTGGAGTGGGAATAAAAAGGCTAGAGAAGAAATGAGAGAGACTTCCTGGACTGGGGGAAGAAAGAGGAAGAGGAGTGGAACTATTTTTATGTCATAATAGCATTTTCAGCCTTGAGAGGGAAGGGGCTTGAGAGTGAATAATTACTTTTTTTATCGAGTGGGAGAGGAGAACCTGATTAAGATGGTACTGAACACTGCAAATTGACTAACCAACTGGGGACAACAAGGTTACAACTACAATATAACATACCCCGAATGCTACTTAATGGTAATCTTGCTCTGTAGCAAGGCACGGACACAGCCAACAGTCTCCCACGACGACGGTTGCCCTCAGTAAACACTATTACAGAGCCCAGCCCCTAGGCTCTGTACTAACTAGTTTGCATTACACAAAAGGCTGATGAAACTGGACAGGGAAGGAGATACTTGACAGGCATACTGGGACGTAACTGTCCTAAGCATGGACGGGTCCAGGGTTTGTAAAGGGGACTTCAGGAGCAGTGACCAGTGCTTCAGGAGTAGCTGCACCCCCATCTCAGGGACCCCTTCCCCAACTGGGATGGGCAGACTGCCACGGGCGCAGCAGCCAGGGACCTCCCCAGCTCTTGGCTTCTCCTCTGTGCACAGCAGCACCTACTCACCCCTTCTCCCTTGCCTGCTGTTGCTGTGGATAGCAGCTATGGCAAGTGAGTTCCCCCTCTCTAAGCCTGCTCCCAGGCTGGGTGGGAACACCCAGGGGCACTTGGCAGGAAGGAGGAACCCACCTACTACCCCGCTCTGCTGCTGTTCCAGGCTGAGCCAGCTCCCTATTGCAGCCCAGCAGGAGGGGGTAGGAGTGGCTCTGGAGCCCTCCCCACCCCCAGGGCGGCCAGAGACATTAGGGAAGGTGGCAGCAACAGGTGGGTGGAGCAGGGGAATAGGGGAGGAGAGGATGGGAGGTGATTCTGAACACGGAGGGGAAGGGACGGGGAAGTCTTACCTGATTCAGGGTTTTAAATAAGGCTCTGGCTGAGCTCCCGTGACATGGTTTGTGCTTCCTCTGGATCCTTCCCTTGCCCTAAGTTTCTGAGGATTAGTTTTAAACTAGAGTGGAGCAACTTCCACAAGTGCATGGCGTATCCGCTCCACTTTTATTGCCAAGCAAAGGCAGCTTCCATTATAGTGTGCGTGCACATGTGTGTTTATGGGGGATATGTGAAATTGCACCAGATAGGACACATTTAAACAAATAAACAAAAAATCACTGGTGGCAGATCTCCTTCGACTCTCTTCTTTGGATTTCCTTCTGCCACCTCTTTTTCCCCCACCCACCCTTGCAATAACCATAAAGTTTGCTGACTCTGGTTTGTTCTGACTCCAAATGACTGTACTAGGAGCTCAGCAAGAGCTTGTTGCCTAGCAGGACTGTGCTCTTGCTTTTTATGGGATGGTCAGAAGATGTTGCCTAGGTCTCCTTGACCTGCCACCCCAGCCCTGATCTTCTAAGAACCTAAGTTCCCTTCACTCACTGTAGAGAAGCTCTTGAGAGCATGTGACCCCCAACAGCCGATCACCTTGCCCCGCTGATCCCAGCCCCAAGCAGCCAAGCTGCAAGTGCCCAGGAAAAGCAGAGGCAGAGCAAAAACCTACTTAATATTCATGCAGGACTTTAGGCCCCCAAACTCCACATCTCCTGGTTAGATCATTCGGGCCTTCTCCTTTGAGGCCCTCTTACAGAGAAAACTTGCAGGTTTATGGCTCTGTTTTAAAAGTGCGGTGAACAAACTGCACATCAAGACACAGACAATCAGAGTCAGTGCAACACAGCACTTAAAATGCATGGGACCACTGGCCAGGGGAGAAATTCATTTATTTAATGGACAAGTAAAATACCACTTTTTTTTTTTATATCAATCACTGTTGAAAAGTGGATATTCTGCTGGATACTGTTAAATTTTCTGGGTGAAATGAACATGTCTGGATTGCAGACAATTCCAGTGCATTAACTGATGATTTGTTCATGCAGATCCAATCATTCTGCTAAAGGACAACTACGTTTAAAATTAAAATGTCTCATTCTTAGCTACTGTTTAAATCCTGTCTCTGACGTTCTTTTGGAAGAAGGAATGTGTTGAATAATTACAGGCTGTTCTCAGCACTTTTGACTTGAGTGTAAAATTCAGTTCCTTAAAAAAGGTTCATTCCTATCAAATTGGTCGATGCAAGGGGGAGTTGTTCTGCTGCAATTTCAAATCACCACTTTACAAAAATTGATCGGGGCTAAGGTATGTCATTGAGACTCCATAGTTGTTAGCTTCATGTTGTGATTAACTTAACTGACTGTGGAATTTTGCACATACCCCTTCTAATAGTAGTTAAAACACCCAAGTGCTGAGAAATAGAAAATGGACTCTAAAAGGAAGATATTAGAATAGTAGTTATCTGGAGCATATATGGATACATATTTGGATAATATGTATTTTAATATTGAAGTTCAGGCATAAATAAACCAGGTGACAATTTTATAGGCTTTCCAGCCTTGGCCACTGATAGTCCTCACATGTGCCCTTTGGAAAATTCGCTCTTATTTTGTAGAGTGCAAGTCACAGCCCTGGGAAGAGATTGCCCTCAGTAGTATTTAGTGCTTTCCCATGTACTGCTTTCCTATTAGTAAATTTAGTAATTGGTACATAATTGTAGTTCATATTTAGAGACAAGAAAACAGAGATAGGCCAGTTAACGTACATGCCCAAGGTCACATAGGCAAGGGCAAAGTTGGGAGGAAGCACCTTAATAAAAAGAACCATTATCTTTTCTCTACCTGTGTTGTGACCCACATGGCAGCACTAATGGCAGGTGAAGATGTGTGCTTTCACTCCTCATAGGCTGCATTTCCTGAAAATAATAAAACAGTAATAATGACTTGATCACAAATGCTGAATGTGCTAGATGTAGATGGGCCTAGTGGCTGGCACAGGCTAATGGAATTCAACCTCTGCTTATAATAAAAACTAACATAAAACTAACTCCGTTTCTTGGTTCTCAGAAATTCAGTTTTTCTTTCAGTATCTCTGAGGATGTTGGTATTTCCTGGTATTAAAATAATTTTAAGCAGGGCTGTCCAACTGCCAGCCCCCGATGGGTTCAGTTGTGGCCCACAGGGCTTATTGGTGCAGCTGCCAGAGCAGCTGCCTAAGTGTGGCAGTGCCAACACTGCTCGTCCCACAGTCTTCCCCGCCACTGAATTGGGGATCTTTAGTTGCCACTAGCAACTCCAACTGGCAGCAGGTGAAAAAGGCAGGGGTGATCAGCAACAATACTCACCCCTGGGCTCCAGAGCTGTGTCAGCAATGCTACACTGACAAGCCACCACCCTACTGCTGAAGGTGGGTTGTCCAGCTTGCAAGAGGCCCTGCCGGCCAGCCCTGGTTTAAAGGATGCTGCTTTTCTCCTCACCATGATACCTATAGTATGCTGCCAATTGGGGGCTGGACTCGATGATCTTCCGAGGTCCCTTCCAGCCCTAATGTCTATGACAGTGACAGTGACTTGCAAGTCAAACACCTGGCACAGTGGGGCTCAGATGTGATTAGCAGGGATCTGGGTTTTCCATTTGCTGTGGAAAAATGAGATAAAACCCAGATTTTCTCATTTTAAGAAGAACAACCCAGATTTTCTCCTTTAAAAGAAAAAAAAAATGAGAAACTGTGGATTTCCCCTTGCAGGCTGGCAGTACCAGCCTGCAAGGGGCTGGTAGGACCGGGAGAAGGGTGATCACCAAGGGAAGGCCATAAGTGCTGTACCTAGACTCTTGGTGGCCCCAGGTGAACTTTTAGTATTGGGCCGCCCTTTGCCAGAGATAATGATAATAATAATTTTAAAAATGCCATTTTTGGGCCCCCTTTCTGTCCGGGCCCCGGGCGGTTTGCCCATGCCTGTGTCCAGCCCTGGGTGCCATGTGCATGTGCACACATACACGTTCACATGGCCACCAGGCAGCTTGGAGAGCAGCTCCTGCAGGTAAGTCTGGTGGTAGTGGTAGTGGAGGTGGGTGGGTGGGGAATTGAGGCCCCCATAGGAAGGGAGGGAGGGAGGGAGGGAGGGAAGTGGGCAGGGCTGGGGCTGCTGCCCAGCTGGAGCAGGGCATGGGGCTTAGGGCCCAGGTGGGGAGTGGGCAGGGCTGCAGGCAGCTCATCCGGAGGGCAGAGGGAAGTTGGCTCTCCCCCCACTGTTCACACTCCCATGGGGGACATGGGGAGAACGTGTCCTTCAGATTTGTGCATGGGGCAGGGGCAGGCTGCCAAATCAAATGCCAGTATTTATAGGTATTTAGAATTAATTTTATTATAGTGAGTAAGAGACTGGTAGGCTTCCAGGCTGCTTTAAAATTGTAGATATATCAATAAAACATTGTGTTCAACTGATACCCGTATATATATATGTATGTATGTATGTGTATATATATAGTGATGTTTCACTTTAATAACTGAAAAATGCAGCAGATTTGGGGATTTTTAATCAGAGAATTTGTGATTTTGGCTCTGGTATACTCCTGTTCCTTAGGTCTGACTACAACTAAATTCAGAACGATGAGGGGCCGTTGTACCTACCTCGATATAACAAAGGAAAAAGAAAATAAGACCCTCCATATCGGAACTGACCAGTGACTTGCCTAGTCGGATACTCCATGTCTAATACGGGCTGAATTCAGGGGCTTCCAAATAAAGAATAAACCTCTTTAAATTGTACAATACCACATAGAAAACTTCATTCTGACCCCAGTTGGTGATCCATTTAATTTATGCTTTCAAGCATGAGGAATGGTAGCCCTTATTCTAGGTAATAACCTTCTGAGAGGCGGAACGGCACAGACGACAGGACATTTTCCCCCAGAGGAAACTTTAGTCTGTCTTTCAAAATCTTACATAAAGCTGAAGCAGGATTTTCTTCCCAATCTGCAAATCATGCCATTCTGTAATAGTTCCAGACAGTCTTGAAAGTGAGTCCAGAAAGGCAAAAAAAAATGTAGCTTAGCTAAATGCAATGCAAAAGATGTATTGTATTAAACAATTCCCATCATATTGTCTTATTATCAGATAAGAGCTTGTTTTCACTGCCTATGAAGGAACTTCTAATATGATATTATTTTCATACGTTGCTAGCTAAATTGAGTGTTGATGTGATATGATGACAGTATGAAATGACAGAAAATTGCTAATTTCACATAAAACTACTAATGTAAAAAGATGAAATCCATCCAAACATTTGGTGCACAGTACTTTCCCAGCAGAGTTTTACATTCTCTGTATGTTTTCTGGGGAAGAATAAGGATGGGGTTTGAAGTGGAACAAGGGAGGGGAAAAAACCACCTGCGTAGAGAGATGGCTGTAGTGAACCGGCTGCACTGTAGCGTTCCTGCATTCTTCCTCACTGGTGAACCGTGACCGAGGCTCGTCGTGCCAAATCCTGCCTTGACGCCTCCTTGTTCTGTTTCTGCCTTGTTCTGGTTCCTTGCATTTCCCTGCTGAAACTCGAGCCCTGACCCTACAATCAGCCCTGTGTAGGTGAACCCATGGCTTTTCACTTCCATATGACGGGAATAGGCAAGTATAATAATCCCTTCACTGCATGCTTGACTTCTGCGGGCTCTCCATAGGTGCAAGGGTCTGCTTGCATGGAATTCATTGTAGGTCTGGGGGCGTTGACTGTAAAGAGTGGGCTGTGATTGTCCATTCAATAAATGTTTGTACAATGCTTCACACTGTGCGGCTCCAACCCCGGATTCAGTTCTTTGTTTGGCTCACTTCATCTGTTGTTAAACATTCGCATAACAGGGTGACAGGCTCCAAGACCTTGTGCGGGACTGAGTCACCCTGGGCTCCGCTGGGAGTTGTACAGACAGATTAAGGGCAGCGTCTGACCTTTTGTTTTCAGTCGCGCGTAGACACAATTGGATGAAGAGGTGGGGGGTGGCGAAAGAATACCGACTGTAATTTAGTCAACTGGCATTTAGATCCATGGCGATGAGTGTTGGAGAAATACCTTCTACATGACCCAAAAAAGGGAAATAAGAGTGTGCTAATTTAGCAGAAGAAATAGCTGTAGAAAACTGAGGAATAGGTGAAATGGAGCAAGATAGGTGAGCAAAGTACGTGATGGACCAGGAAATTAAAAGCAGCTGGCAATAAAATGCTCGAAGCTAGAGTTGTCATGTGTCTCACCTAGCTGGAAGTATGAGAGACATTAACATATAGTCTATTGAGATGGCCATACAGAGTAATCCAAGTACAGGGGGATCATGTGCAAAGAACATAACATCTGTTGCTAGAGACGATTATGCATCAAAATGAGGGTATAAATATGGAAAGAAAACCAAATCTGGAGAAATGAAAGGAAGATTGCAGAAAGGATGGATAGAATAAACATCATTTTTCATAGCCTGAGTGCAAAGTCTCAGGGCCTGCAAGATTTGGCCTTACCACCTAAGGCTTTCAGAGAGCAAAATTATTAGGCACAGTGATGTAATTTAAGCATGTGCTTAGGTATTTTTCTCCCTAGGGATTGTGACTGATTAATTAGTGCATAAATACCTATCATAAAAAAAAAAAAAATCCTTTGCCTCAGTGATTGTTGCCAAGGAGATGGAAGATAAATGCCATAAGAAACTGATGTAAATTTTGTGAGGGTTGATGGAAAGAAGAAATCAAAAGCATCATGCCTAAATCAAAAGCATCATGCCTGTAAAGGACACTGTGAAATCAGTATGTTTAAACTATAACATAACTCCAGACTATCCATCCTGAACAACCAAAGGAATAGAATTCATATAAGAAAATGAGGATTCAGGAAAACCGTAACATGAACTTATTTCAGAACGGGGAAGGTATCAACGGATTTAAAAGATGATAATGGAGTATAACTTCTGCTCTTAAGAAACAACCGCAGAAAGTGTTAGCTTGTAAATTTGACTTCACAGCAGGAGAGAGATCAAAGCACTAGGAAGGGTCTAAATAGGAGAATATCTAAAAACTTATTTTAAAGGAGGACAATTAACATTAATTTGCAATTGGGTCACAATTAATTAATTCACAATTAATCCTGTTCATTAGCTAGAGTCAATACCTAGTAACAGGGACATAAATATTACAGCTTTGGTAAAGCCTTTTCAGATAAAGTCCTGCTGTAAATGCAATCTCTATCTGTTAGCTGTGTGGAGTCGGTGAGCTGCTTTAGAGAACAGGACTTCATTTGAAAGATTTGGCATGATTTTTGAGTGATGACTGTGGAAACAGAAAGAAATGTATGTGCTTA
>NW_005842163.1:1435971-1494168 GCF_000455745.1 Alligator sinensis | reverse complement strand
AAGAGTATTTGAATTATGGCAAGAAAACAAATTGACGGTACACAACCAGGAAACAAGGAGTTAGAGCAGAGGAGGTAAACAACATACAATACTTATGAATACATTACTTAGATTAAGAGCACAGCAAGATAAGCAGGCTCTACAATTCATGGCAAAGGAAGATAAGCTATGGACAGACAAAGCAAAGAAAAATAAGAGATCCAGGAAAATAACCTCCACAATTGTATAGTTCTAAGGCAGAGAAAAACAAATGAGAAAAGTGGTCGGTTGACGCCTTCATCACAAATGTTATCATTAATGTATTAAAGCCAACAATACATTAAAGCACATGTAGGAGGATGAAATATAAATCAGATTAAATTATCCTAGCTCCATACAAAGGATCAGGGGGCTGCATTTGCAATATTGTTTATAGCTGTTTCATCTATCTAGTAGAGAATTAGAGAACACATCGCAGGAGGCCGCTCGCAGAGATGGTGTTTGAACTTTTTGGTTTGTTTATATTCAGTATTTTACATGTACGCGTTATATTGCTGGAAATTGTATTGACCGTGTTCATTAAAATTCATCAGTTTGTTGTGATGGCTCCTAGTTACACACACACACATACACCCACACATGCATGCGCTCACACAAACACGCACACGTGCACCCGCACACAGAGCAAATGTACTCCAGACCTTGGGCGTATGGCTTCCTTATGCAGGAGACTGAAATTCTTCCAATTTGTTTCCTGTAGCTGTTTATCCTCTTAGACCCTATTACGTATTGTTACTTTTGTGCAAGTAATAGGAAGACTGTTTATAAAGAGCAAAGTAGATAAATCAATAGCACTTGCAAAACTGACAAAACAGGATGTGCTGCAGTTTATTGCCTACTATGCTACCATATACCTTAACGCAATTCAGTGTGACACAAATAAAATCTCTGGCTCCAAGTGTGAGCATGCTAATTTGTTTTGTCAGCAGCTGAATAATATTTGCTGTATATCTTCCCTGGCTTGGGACAGCCTGTAGACAGCTGCACATGAGAACGCTGGTGCTGTGGTGCTGTGATGGAGCCCCAGGGCGGGGGGAAGCGTGTTGTGGGGGAAGGATTATGAGACGGCAGAACTCCTCCTGGATTCCTGGGCGTACATCAGAGGTGGGAAGGAAATGCCTCCTGCTACAGGCCTCTATGGTCTGCCCCTCATTCTACATCTTCCCCTTCCCTATGTCCGACACCCTTTGCTGACCAGTGACTTATGTCCCATCATCCCACTCATCCTACTCATACTTCTTGGGGAGAGAGGGGAAAGGGCTGTTTCTTGTCTCTCCTGAATGAAGGGACTGACATTGTGCTTGCCCTGGCGTGTAGACTGCAAAATGGTCCCCAAAGATTAGGATTTGCTCCTTGAATTGAGGTACCAGTTCAACACTACACATAAGCAGTCACGGGATTTGAAGCACCCGGGTACCATCATTGATTTTGGTGGACTGTGAATGAGGGCACAATCATCTTTCCTAATTCTTTTGCACCTCCAGTACACCTGGTCTTAAGTAGCTAAGATCCCCATGTTAGCATGTTCTCTGAGCCTCCCTCTGCTAAGGACTTAATGACAGCCATAGGCAGACCCAGGGTTTTGTGAAAGGAGAGTAGGGGCTGCATCCCAGCTCCTCTCTACCCCCCAGGCAAACAGGCCACATCATGAAATCAGCAGCAATATCAGTTAAGAATCTCATTTCCTGTCCCAACATCCCTGCTTCCCTTGACATCCCTGTCTTCCTCCTCCATCCTCAAGAGCATGTCCCCTCCCCTCTGATTTGCTCCCATCCCCCCAGCACTACTATTGCTGTCCCAGGCTGATGAGAGGGTGGAGAGTGTTTCAGAGCTGCTCCTGCCCCCTTCCAGCTGTGCTCAGCAGGGGACAGCAGTGGCAGCTGAATGGGATCCTCCTCTCTACCCAGTCCCCTAGGTGTTCTCTGGTGAGCCTGGTTGCAGCTCTGGAGCCCTCTCCCCACAATCCTCCCAAACCAAAACTCTCCCAGTTCATTATGCAGTAGGGAGGGGCTCAGAAGAGGATGGCAACAAGCCAGGCCACACTACCTGACTGATAGGAAAACCCCAAGGGACTGGGCAGAAAGAAGGCATGTGCCTGCTGCTGCTGCTGTTCTGGCTGGAGCAGGTAGGAGTGGCTCTGGAGCCTTCCTCCTCCTTAGTTAGGGACAGCAGGGTCAGTGCAGGGGACAGTAGTAGGGGCAAGCAGCTGAGGATGGAAGGGAAGGGAGAGGGTGCTTAGAGTAAAGGGACACTCCTGATTTTTACCTGATTTGTGGACTTAAAAAAAAAAATCCCACTGCTGTTCCTGATGTGATCCAAAAGGGGATGCATCTGTGCCACTGCAGCCCCTCTGGATCCGCCCCTGATTACAACTAGCCGTTCTGAGTATGCACCACCTGCAATGTTCAGAGGGTTGGAATGGCAACTGTTCTGCAACCTTCAGTAATTGCAGTTGCTGTTGCTATAATATTGAGGAAGTGCTGCCTTGTATTCACTAGGAAACCCAAGATTATTCCAAGCTGCACAGTTTGGATCTGATCCAGACTCAAACTTCTCCAATGTTTACAGGGTTTGGCTCCAAGCTTTTTTTTTTACTTAAGCTCATTTCTAGTCCAAATGGGGTTAAGAAGTGTTAAAATGATCTCTACTGACCTTGTCTTAGCAAGAATAATCTGTGCAAGAATGGTAAAAAAAATGTATCAAACTATGTATTTAGAATAGTTCAATATTCTCAAAAGACATACCATTTAATTTAAAGCTAATTCCACCTTCATTGCACCATGGATGCACTGAGGTGCTCCATGGTGTTTAATTTGGGTTCTTTTGAATGCCAGATGCAGAGAATTAGTGTAATTATAGTGTGTAACTCAGCTTTTAAAGGCTGTTTCCTTTTTGGTGAGTATAAAGAATATATAAATTGTTCTAAACGTTTTAGTGACGATTGATGTCCTGGAAGATTATCCAGCTGGAAGTAAAAGGAAAATTTTTGTCTCTCTTTATCCTAAGATAACATATCCATTTCTGCGTAGCAATCTTAAAAAAAATAAGAAAGAGAGAAAAAGAAAGAAAGAGAACCTGTTTGTAAAGAATCTAACCGTATGTTTGGTGAGATGAATTGATACTCAGTCATCTCCGTCTACCACCCTATAGACAGGCATTTTCATGACAAAATCACCATTTTGACAGCTTTCTGATTATTTCTTTATTATTACTATAGCACCTAGGGGGTCTTAGTCATAGACCATGGGTCCCTTGTGCTATGTGCTGTGCAGACCCAGCATATAACAATTTTCAGACAGACACTGTTTAATAACCAGTATCATTTAACATTTGAGTGCGCACTTAGCAAATTTGCAGATGACGCCAAGCTGGGTGGCATTGCAGATATTCCAGAGGGCAGGGCTAGGATCCAGAATGATTTGGATAGAGTGGAGAAATGGTCTGCAACCAGTCAGATGAAATTCAGCAAGGACAAGTGTAAAATCCTGCATGTTGGATTGGAATAGTTGCATGCATAAATACAGAATGGGGAATGACTAGCTAGGTTGCAGCACTGCAGAGAAGGACCTGGGAGGTTACAGCAGGCCATAAGCCGAGCCAACAGTGTGCTCTAGTTGCAGAAAAGCCACCAGCATCCTGGGTTGTATAAAGATAAATGTAAGGTACTCCACCTGGGAAGGAGGAACCCCCAGCACACCTATAGGTTGGGGAGTGTCCTTCTCAGCAGCTCGGAGGCAGAGAGGGATCTTGGAGTCATAATGGACTCCAAGATGAACATGAGCCGGCAGTGTAATGAGGCCATCAACAAGGCCAATCGCACCTTGTCGTGCATTAGCAGGTGCATGACTAATAGATCAAAGGAGGTGATGCTCCTCCTGTATGCGGCACTGGTCAGGCTGCAGTTAGAGTACTGTGTCCAGTTTTGGGCGCCGCACTTCAGGAGGGACGCGGGGAATCTCGAGAGGGTCCAGAGGAGGGCTACTCGCATGATTAGTGGCCTTCATGATAGACCCTACGGGGGGAGGTTGAGAGAGCTGAATCTCTTCAGCCTCCACAAGAGACAGCTGAGGGGAGATCTTGTGGCCTCCTATAAATTTATTAGGGGAGGTCAACGGGGAATAGGGAAAGTGCTGTTTACTAAGGCGCCCCAGCGAGTGACTAGGAATAACAGGTGTAAACTAGTTGAGAGTGTATTTAGGTTGGATATTAGGAAGAAATTTTTCACAGTAAGGGTGGCCAGGATCTGGAACGGACTTCCAAGAGAGGTGGTGCTATCACCTACCTTGGAGGTCTTCAAGAGGAGGCTAGATAGACACCTGGCTGGGGTCGCCTGACCTTGGTCCCCTTTCCTGCTAGGGGCGGGGGGTCGGACACGATGATCCATTGTGGTTCCTTCTGACTCTACAATCTATGAATCTATAACAGGAGTGTCACTTGCAAATCAAGGGAAGCGATTCTTCTGCTATATTCAGTACTGGTGAAGCCTCACCTGGAGTACTGTGTCCAGTTTGGGGCCCTACATTTCAAGAAGGACATGGACAGATTGGAGAGTCCAGTGCAGAGCAACAAAAATGATTAAGGGCCTTGAAGACAAGACTTATGAGGAAAGGCTGAAAGAACTAGGGTTTAATCTGGAAAAGAGAAGAATGAGGGGGATAGGATAATAGTAGTCAAATACCTGCAGTGCAATTATAGAGAAGATGGAGATGGGCTTCTTTCTGTGGCTATAAGGGACAGGACAGCAATGGCCTCGAGCTGCAGCAGAGGGGATTTAGGTTGGAGATTAGGAGGGATGGTGACTGTGAGGGTGGTAAAGCACTGAAATAGGTTATCATTTTGTTTTGTGTTGATACGCCATCTGGCACAATGGGGTCCTAACCCATGATGCGAGCTCCTAGGTGCCTGGTAATATAAATAGTAAATAATAAATAAAGGACAGTCCCTGCCCCAAAAGGCTGATTGTCCAAATAAAAGGCAAGGCAATGATGGATACAACAAGCACTGCTGTGGGACAGAATGGGGGTGGGGGCTCAAAGTAACTGGCCTCAAGAAGTTAAGAAAGGGAGTTGTGCAGCTCTATGGTGCATTCACGAGATCAGAGTTCAGGCAGCCAGAGACTTCAGTGTCCTGGGCTGGCAATGGTGTAGCACCTGCCATGGGCTTTTTTTAAGTTTAATATTCCAAAAATGTGAATATTCCATTATAATAAAATCTAAATAATTCAGCTAAAATTCTATGTTTCATTCATAGAGACAGTTGATATTGCTAGATTTGAACATGGAACAAACAAAAAAGACTGTGTTTTCTTTTCAGATAATTGACTCAAATCCCACTATCATGTCTAGTTCCCGCCTTTCCTATAAATCGCATTAGATTTACACTGAACATGCTTTGAGAAGAACTGTCACAAGGAGGGGGTGACATTCAGAGCTGATTCGTACTGCAGCACTGACTCTCTAAATTTCGTTCACATTTAACCAGCTCTCCCCATGGGAATTAAAGAGACTACATGTACCACAAACCTAGAGTAAACTTCCTGCAAGAATGGGATATTTATTTATGCTCACATTTTAACTGTTTCAGTGCTTTACCTAGTAAGACAGCATGCTGTCAGGACTGGTGCAATATGTCACTTCTGATCCACCCTGTTGAAACAGAGGCCTCAGTGGGAATTAGATTTGAAAGGCTTAATATGTCAGCTTTGACCGGCTACACTTACATTAAGCTGGATGTAATTTTTTTCCCCATGTGAACACCCTGTACTATAACTAAGGAAAAGGTTTTGCTTGTCATTCAGAAATGTTTTGGCAAAATACTGACTATATATTTCCATAAGACAAGCTGATGTGTGAATTTTTCCACAAAAGGCCAGATGGGCAAGTCTTCCTTATCCCGCTCAATATTCTGGATACATATCCTCCAAAGCATTCAAGTGGAGTGAAGTCTGGAAAATAGCACTGTGCTGAGCTATAGGCTGCCATCAGTCCATTCGCAGCACCCGTTGATACCTACAGGACTTCTACTTGGGGTGCGGGAGAGTGTATAGCACCTACCTTTCGATGCTCTATGAAAATCCTGTTGATCTGAAGAAACAATTGCTCTGCAATTTGTTCCAATGTCAACTGTCTGGTCATAAATGCATCCAAGTGTTATGGTGAGTGGAAGGGAAGCTGTGTGATGACTTTTATGGAGGGAGGGACATTGCAGCAGTTCTAGGAAGAAGTCTAACCAGATTGAGAGATGACTTGTTGGTTTTCAGATTTGACTGTTTATGGTAAAGTGTGCAACAACTGAATATGTTGTTTGAGTGGATAAATGAGCTGGAATAGTGTAAAGTGTTGGTGTTTCTATTTATAGAGCTCCAGTTGTCCTTGGATCTAGCAGAGGGGGGGTCTGTTGCAATTCACAGACCTCGTTTTCACTTCCTGCAAGAATCTGAGGTCCCTGTAAAGCGATACTGTAATGAGTCTATAGTCTGCGTCTGTATGTCCTGAAGGCAGTTTACACATATGCTGCCTCCTCATTAACATGTGAAACTCTGCCAAAGAGAGTGTGTGTGCGCCTGGGATCCTGCAGTCTTGCACAGCAACCGGCTTCTCTGTCTCTTTCTAGCGTATACATATCCTGGTGCAAACCCAGAGTAGGGGCAGATTTTGTATGTGCCAAACTAAAGGACTCCTATTAAAGGCCATTGGGTCAATGGGAGGAGGGTCTGGCACTCGATGAGAGAGAGAGGAGCTGAGATCTCACTAGCAAACGGTAATTAATGCAGGGTGTACCTCGTGCTTTGAATGTTTTCAGACTTTCCTAGTAGTGTCTCAATCCCACTTGATTTGCATACGCGGAGAGATGAAGCTAGTGCACGCTACCGTTTAAATTACCTTCTTTTTTCTTGTTAAACTGAGCACATTTCTCACTGTTTTAGTGTAAAGAGACATGTTGTGAGAATGGGGTCTCTGATCTGAGCTTCCTCTATATTGGCGCGATCTCTGCATGCACAACACAGGTTCATTTTGCTGAAGACTTTCTTTAAAAAGAAAAACTAAATATGCTCCCGCCACCAGGAACTAAGTTGCCTTCCTTTCCTTATTATGACTGCTTTCCCAGAGGGGAAGAAGTATTTGCACAAATCAGACTGGTTTAGAGAGGTCTGCTGGGGCAGGATACAATAAAGGACTTAAGAACTTAAAAGTAGGTACTGCGAGATGTAACTTTCAGGCATCCTGTCTCCAGGGTGGAAACCAGGGTCCAGAGCTAAGCTAAGCTCTGGACATGGGAAGAGTCCAGTGCCTTGGAGTGGTGACCCAAAAACCCCACAAGCTGAACAGTGAGCTGCCCAATATTACTTAATAGAGCATAGTTATCTGAGTCCGAGCTTCAAGTAGGTGTCTTCATCCACTGGAATCCAGAGCCTCTGCTTGATTTGAAGCACCTCCTCTGAAGGTGGGTGCCGGCACTCATTGCTCAAAAGGATGGAAGAAGGCTCACTCTTTGCTTTTAAAATGTGCCTAGGGGAGGAGTCAAAATCCACCTTTGATGTAGAAGGCTGATGGACAGGAGCAAAGTTTTCCTTGTCTGGAGATTCATATCTCCAATTCAGATCTTCCACCTGCCAGGAGAATGCCTTAAGCACCTAATTACAGGCTGTGCCAGGTGTGGACACTCTTTATCCCACCTGCTGAAGCAGTGCTGCTGTTCAGCAAATAATCCAAGATCCATGAGGCAAGGAAGGAAGAACAAGCAGGGGCTTGGCTCTATAGCCTAGTGGTTAGGGTACTAAGCTGGGAAGGGGGAGTCCTATTCTGGGGCCTCCCCCACCACCCCTATGGATAGAGCCCAGGTGTCCTAGTCACACCCCTGCTCACTAGCCCTCTAGTGGCAAGTCAGAGATGTGAAATGGCATTAACCTTGAACACACGACTGCTCACAGCACATTCCCACTTTAACACGGCTTAACCTTCCACCGATTTAGTATGGCCTAAGTGTAACTTCACCCTTACACAAGTATCAACGGAGGATCTGACCCTATCACATTTATGCCCTGTAGGATAGTAGCTATCCTAGGATGACTAGGGATGACTAGAGAGCAGTGAGCAAAGGGAAGGGAACAAATGCAGGTGAAGAATCTGGGCTTCCCTTACCACTGCTTTGCAGGGAAACAGGGTTGTCTGTGCTCCATGCCTGAAGCCCAGCCCTGGGACAACTTTGGGGCTGTACGATTAGAACTTGGGTTGCGGGAAGAGGGTCCTGGTGGGTCGGGGTGTGTGGCTGTCTGCCTCCCTATCCCTCCTTCCCTGATGCTGCTCTGGCTGGGTGCTTTCAAGGAAGTGAAGGGTTAGCAGGGTCCTAGTGTGTCTGAAAGTTCATCTTCATGGCTTGGAAAAAAACTGGGTTCTTAATATGAGTTTGCTCACAAGGCAAAATCTCAAAGCACAGAAGACAAGGTATGCATTTTGCACGAGTTAAGAGCTTTAGTTCAGGACGCCTTGAGTTTACTTTGACCTTCTAACTCCTATGTAACCAACCAAATGGCTTGCCTCCAATAGGACTTTACCTCGAGTTAGCTAACTCCAGTCGCAGGGGTGTAGGTTGTAGCCGTGTTGGTCTAAGGACATGGGCAGACAAGGTTCCTTGGGTGAATCTGATATCTTTTATTAGACCAACCCAAATAGTTGGAGAATAACTCCAGTCGAGAACTCATCCTTTATTCCCAAGGAACGATAACAAGGCCTTAGTGGGACCTTCTGGTTTGGGGCTTGAGAAGCAGCAGGGAGGAGGAGAGAGCTCAGTCACTTGTCTCTCCATCCTTCTTTGCTGCTGCTGCTGTTTAACATGGTTTCTTTTCCACTTGGAGGCTTTCTCAGAAGTGGTGTGTTTTTTGGTTTGGATCCATTCTTTAGGAAAGACTAAATGATAAATTGGATGTAGGAATAAGAATGTCTTCTACTCCACTATAGTGATTTGTTCATCGTGTGATGTGTTATTGTTACACAATATTACTGGAGTGCCTATTGATTTCACACCATTGCACGCTAGACCTGATTGAGGAAGGTGCTGGGTAACCCTCAGCACTTAGCAGCATCAGTGGAGATTGAGGGTGCTGGGTTGACGGTGGGAATCATTCAGCACCCGGTGGGAGTTGGACCCAGAATTCTTGGAGTGATCTGTCTGATACTAGTTTAGATCTCTGTTCATAAATAATAATTCAGGCATCAGTTCTTGGATGCCATTTTTCCAGAGAAAAAAATGTGTTGAGCAATTTGCAAATCATCTAGTTCCTTCATTCCCCAGGGGGGTTCGTTATTGAGCAATGTAAACGTGGGTGCAAACAGATGTTGCCCTTGTGTCGCTGTAAAAAAATTTGATGGTGGCACAAATTGTGAGCAAAGAGATGCCCTAGCCCCTTGTTGTGCTCCGAGCACCCAAAAATATTGCCACAATCAAAGGTAGTCCCAGTCAGGGATGCCTTAAATAGCATCTGCTTGCTTGTTGCATGTCCCAGGAATTTCCTTGCAGGGGTTCCCACAGTGCTCGTATCAGCCTGCCCTGCCCTAACTTGAGGCGTGCAACTGCAAATGGAGGAACCTGCATTAGGGTTCCCCCACTTGCAGATGCCCTTTTCCCCACACCCCCAGGGTCCGTGCATGGCACCCTGGGCCTTAAATCCACAGTTTTCAAGCCCCAGGAGTGTCAGGGGCCTGTCCTCGAGTGACATCTGTAGATGTGAGTGAAGCAGATCAGCTGTGCCGGGACACATCCAGGCAGAGCCAATCCCACTCCAAAGATGACATCTGTTTCTATCTTAAGAAACGGGGTCAGACAGAAGGCCCAATCCTGTGTATTTCTGGGATGCCTATCACAACAGCATCTGAGATATGGGAAATAACGGACCCTCGGGTTGCCTCCCTTATTCTTCTGTCCAGGATAGAGAGACCAGGATATGGGAAATAAGGGGACTGCAGGAAAAAAAAATAATAGCGAAGAGTATTGGAGCATGCAAACTGGGAACAATTTTAATTTACAACTGCCAAAAGTCTCTGTGCATGGGGGAGAGGATGTTTCGCTGTGCAGCACGGCGGCAGCCTTTAGCTGAAATACAGCCATCAGAAGCATCTGCAACATTTCATATAAAACACCCGGCACCCAACTTGTATTACTTATTTGTCATCTAAGTTGCAAATAACAGGCTTATTTGGCAATCAAAAAATTGCCTGATGTGGTGCAGACAGTGTATCCAGTTAGAGCGTCTCAGCTGCTGCTGGGGCTGTGCTTTTAGCAGCTCTCAAACCGAGCAAGTCCTGTTGGTTGCAAGGTTACTGGTAGAGTCGAGTCGAGGTTCTCTGAGTATCCATCTTGATAAGGATGGGAACAGGTGAGCAGAGGCTGACTGCAGGCCCTGGGTGACGATTCAAGGAGCGCGGAAGAGGTGTGGAAAGGTGAGAGCAGGCTGTTCTAGCCTGTATGAGCAGGAGTACTTCGCTCAGCTTGCATAGTGTTTTTAAGATTGAAATCAATGGGATTTTGGCTAATGGCTAGTCCTATTTGCACAATTGAAAGGCTTCCTGTTTTACCTGTAGGCACTTTAAATGGTTTATATCAGGGGTAGGCAACTTTTTCTGGCTCCAGGGAAAAAGGGTCCACCCTGGGTGAGAGGCAGGGGGAGCAGGCAGACACTGGCATTGCCACCACTCATCTCCTCCACAGTACCAGGAAAGCACCCGCAGCCAACACTGTTCTCCAAGAGGGAATGCTCACAAAAGGTGCCCCTTGCTGCCAAATGCTACCGAAGTCCCACATCCATGAACCAGATCCAAAGTTTCCACAGACTGGATGTGGCCCATGGACTGAAGATTGCCAACCCCTGGCTTGTATTATATCTGACCAACCTGGGTGGAATAGAGGTCTCAGAGTTAACAAGAAAAAAAGAAAGTCTGGAAATAGATGATAGACAAATGCAGTCTAGAAATAAGTGATGAGGGTTTTTTTGTAGTGAGGGTAATTACCCACTGGAACAGTTGAGGAAGGATTTTCTATCGCTGACTATTTTAAAATCTGGAATGGGTGCTTTTCTAAAAAAAATAAAATAAAAATGCACTTCAGTTCAAATAGAAATGAACTCAGCAAAGTCCTACAGTCTGTGTTGTACAGATGGGCAGAGTAGGTGATTGCAATGGTTCCTTCTGGCCATTTCATCAAAACCGATTCAGATACTCGCAAACACCACATATCAGGGCAAGGCAATCAGGACTCGTAGTAGAGATATCTTTTATTAGATCAACAAGGTTTTTGCAAAAACATGTCTTTAATTGTAAGCTTTTGGGTGCAAACACCCTTCATCAGGCATTGGAGAAAAGATCGTAAACATTCTCCTTGGGTAGAAATGAAAGTTCATATTTCATGGGATTTCACAGAGGAGTCAATAGATGGCAACCTCCTCTGGGCAGTCAGTTCATAGCTGGTATGGAGCCTCTCACCACCTGTGAGGATCTGGGATGATGCAAATTATTTTGAAACAAAGGCAGGAGCTCAGGTTTCAGATGGTCACAGTTGCTTCCTGCTCAGAAAAATATAAAGATTTAATTTTTAAAAATCAGCTAATATTTGATATCTTCCATGTGTCAGGTATCCAGGTTGTAGTCATATTGGTCTAGAGGAAAAAGCAATCAGAACTTGTAGTAGAGATGATATGTTTTATTAAACCAACCAGATTTTTGCGTAATTGCAAGCTTTCGGGCACAAACACCCTTCATCAGGACAAACATTTGCCACCCTGGAGTTTCTGTTGCAATGAATTGAGTCAGTTTGGAGATAATGTGCTTCATTACGAGTAAGACTTATTCATGCTCCTAGACTGAAGTTACTTTGAGGCTTCTCATCAGCTTCCCCAGCACTCCCTGGTCTGCTTCCCACCTGTCACTCCACACAGACGTGTGTCACTTGTCCATGCATTGACTGGGATTATGTTCCATTATGCTGTCATTTTGCCCGCTTTTTATTACTTGTTATTTCTACAGAAAGCACTAGTAAAGATACTGCAACATATTAAATGAAAAAAGCTCGGTGCTTTAATAATGTGAAAGTTTTACTAAAGAGCCAGGGAGAATCCACAAGTTTGGGACTACAGATTATAAAGGGTGCCAACTGGCAAAGTTCAGGTTAATTTACCCAGGGTGGATTCCTCAGCCTCATTATTTTTCACTTTGCCGCCTCATTCATTTAGGCTGGAACTCCCCGCTCTGAAGATGGCTTGCACAACACACCCCTTCCATCCCCCTCAAACCTTCAAAATACAGTAGGCATTTGTGTAAATATTTGCAGGAACATGGCCTGATTTAATATATTAACATCTACTGAACAAAGAAAGGGGGCCATTCCATGATTCACAGCTCCTGAAATAACACTAATTAGTGTCTGAGGAATAGCGAGTGCGTGGGAAGGAGACATCCACCAGCTTGTTCATTTGGGAGCAGTTTGGGGAACAGATTTTCCACACTGGACATGTGCAAGATTTGAAACGAAATAAAAAAGAAGGAAGTACAGTTCATTAACCAACCCAACATTAACTAAAAGCAGAGTGACTAGGAAAGCTAATCGCTTCCATTAATCCTCGCTCTGCTTCCCCATCAGGTGTCTCAAAAAGGGCTCTTCTTGATCAAACACGTCCTGTCGGGTAGATCAGCCATAGAAGTGGCGCGCGGAGATGGAGGGATGTGACAAAGCTACGTCATTTTGCAGAGCGGGGCTTAGAGGCTCTGTACAGAAGCCCCCAGGATGCCAACCTATTAAGGAGATAATATAAAAAGATTTGAAAACTTGCATTGATTAATTAAACGCAAACATCATGCTATATCCCAAGGTCCTCTCAGTTAAATCTTCTTTTGAAATCAATTCAATCATTACCCGAGTAAGGCCTGTCAGGCTTTGAATAAAAAGCCTGAAGGTGACCTGCAAACAGGTAGAAATGGGCTTGTGCCTTTTCTTTTGCTTCTGTACTTTGGAAATCAGTCTCTTTCTCCCCCTTGCATGTTGGTTTTAACCATAGGGTTGTATCCAGCATGACTGGTTGTCTCCAGTTTTGTCTGAGAAGTTATTTGGTGACTGAGGGGTGGAGCTGGGATGTCAGAAGAAGCAGAGAAGAAAAAGGCTTTCTGGCTTCATTCAAATAGTACATTGGAAAGAAACAAAAGCAGTGCAAACCTTTTAATTTTTTTTTCCTTTCATTTTTGCTGCTAACCTTTATTAAAGCATATAGAACATGTAGAAACCACCAAGAAATTCATAACTGACCTCTCACTTTTGTCACCATTCAGACAGGTAAATGCCTGGCTGTCAACTGGAATAGCCCTCTATTAGCCTTCAGTCTTTCTCCAGCGTGAAGGTGTGGCACCGCTGAAAAGAAGTCATGTGTAATTCTGGGCCCATTAATAGAAGAAACCATTAGAATCGTGAACTTTGCGCTGGCAATCAGGAATCAGGGCTGTCCCTACATGCTGTTTTGCCTGAAAGGCACATTTCTACCCTCCTGACTAAATGGAATTTAAATTTGGAAAGTCGATTGCATTTTGTTTGGGACTATTAAGACATCAGACAGTAGCAACTATATATGTCTGCCTTGGTGTACTGTGAAGATACTTTAGATTTTTTATTTTTATTTTTTTTATTTCTCAGTTGACTTCTGGTCTCAAATGTGTGACCTGTATTTTGTGCCCTCAGAAACAGCACAACATTGTGTGAAATATGTGACAGCATGACATAAGCCAAATAATATATATGCACTGGACTTCATAAATTACCTACACTTCAATTACCGCTCTGGAGAATAGCTGATGTTTGGTCCTTTGTTGCAAGAATTGAACCTTATGAATTGCAGATTTACTTTTCTTGTATCAGAACAACAAAAAGAAAAGAGGTTTTTATGGCCAGTGCCATATATACAATTTTACAACAGATGTTTTGTAATCTGTAACTGTTTAAACATTCTGCGAGATTACATTGTATGTTGCTAGTGAATGTACAGTATTATAGCGTTTCTAGCCATTGTGCTAGATTACAAAGCTAGGTTCATGTGCGTGTCCATTTTTTTCTCACTAAGTTTATCCCTGCAGATTTCTCTTTTTAAGTTACATTTGTCCTTGACAGCATGAATATAATAAAAGCAGCGGAAAGGACCATACAGACTACTATGGAGATTCCTTGTTCCTTTCTTCATGGGGAAGCATAAAAATCCTACATAGTTTAACAAAACTCTGCTATCTAGTCCTAATTGCCATAAGTAAAACACAGGTGATCTACATGTTAATCAGATTTCTACATTTAATGAGGAAAAAATGAGAAATGTTAAGAAGCAGGGGCTGTTCATGTTCCAATCAGGCGATTGTGCATTTGAATAGTATTTCCATTTAAATGGCTTTATCGCCCCACTGATTCCTAAACACTGAGTCAAAACAAAAACTAACAGCTAAATTGATATTATTACTAAGGAGGAATGAAAAGCAGGCAATAAATTCATATCTGCTGGGGGCTATCAATGCCTAGGCTGTGTAGGTGTAAGAGTTTGCAACATCATGGAGCCGTTAGACTTGCAGATGTGCATTGCAGGGACGTAACTCCATCCAATGGAGTTCAAGTTGCATTCCCATTCAAACCCTTTTCCACGATTATTTTAATACCGATTCTCATGAAAATGCTTCGTCATGCAGTGGGCACACTTCCAAATTTCTATCATTCGGAGAAAGCCGTGCCTTTCAAACAGATGCATGCAAATTCTTAGGGGTCCTGCAGGACGTATACCATCTTCAGAAATCATGCTCACTTCAGTATTTTCTGTTAAAGCATTTATTGGAACATCAGTTTGATTCTGTTGCTTTGGCCACCCTGAAATCACCATATCTGCTAATGCACTTGAAAGGATTATATTATAGTCTTATCTTATGAATGCAACAGCTGTAAGCCCAGATAAATTGCATTCCTCATGGGAAAGGGAGGTGGGAGTCACTTTAACTGCATCCCAATGGAGTTGCATTGGCCATAATATTAAACAACCCTTGGCTGACCTCTGGCTACAGTTGATTCAACAGAATATTCTCCTTAGGCTGTGCTGGATACCCTCTGTTTAAAACAGGCAAGAGAGAAGTGTGTCATGTTGAGAACAAAACCAAGCCACAAGCTCTGACATGTATGCTGAGGGCCAGTGCCAAAATGGGGGAATGGAGGTGGTGGGAGTGGTGCTTGCATGAAGAAATATGAGAGAACACATTTCATTTTAAACTGGAGTGATCCTCTAATGCTTGAAACTCTCAGGCTAGGTTGAATTCAGATGCAATTAGCCTTTAGAAATGAGTAGAAACTCTGGTTCCTTTAAATCAGGGGTGGGCGGTTATTTTGGGCAGAGGGCCACTTGCTGAGTTTTGGCAAGCCATCGAGGGCCACATGACAGGCAGCCAGGGGCAGATCAATATTAATTTTCTAAATTTTTTAGGGGTCCTGCAGGCCAGATAGACTGGCCTTGTGGGCCACATCCGGCCCGCGTGCCGCATTTTGCCCACCCTTGCTTTAAGTTATGCTTCACAAATGCATAGATCTTTTTAATGCCATACAGGGTTGTTCTGATCCTCTAGCCTGACCTCCTGCATAACACTGGCCACAGTGTCACCTGGTACTTCCTTCCCAAGCTCAGTACTTATGACTGCACTAAAAGAGGGTGCCAAAGATGCAATGTGCAGAGCCCTGCTGTTTGGCCCCCGGTGATGCCCTTGGGTCTGAGCTGATCCACACACTGCTGGACTAATCCTGTGTGCTGGGCCAAGGATGTGCTACCATGCACCATGTCCAACAGTATCCTGGATCAGGCTGGTGGGGGGATGCCACATGTGCTGGATCCAGCAGGGTGGGGTGGAGAGCAGCAGAGGGGTCCATGGGCCCGATTCAGCCTGTGGACCAGCCCGGTGATACTCACTGGGCACATCTACACGTCCATTAATGTGCCGTAATTACAGTGCATTAAGTTAGTTCCTGTAATAACAGGTACTAACTTAATGCACCATAATCAGCACTACTGCACATTAGCGCAGATGAATGTTTTTTATGTGCTGCTTAATGCCCCTTGGACTAATCTACTGTGCATTAGCATGGTTTTTGCCAGTTCTGCTAATGCATGCTAGAATTAGTCCAAAGGACATTAAGTGTCTCATGTAGATGCACCCACTGGATTTGACACCCCTGTCCTAGAGCATCTCTTTTAGAAAGACACCCAGCCTTGATGTCAAGAAAAGCATGAGGGAAGACTCCACTACACTCCCTACAACCTAACGGCTTTTCTTGCAAAGACAGAAATGCTATTCTTCCCCAAAGACCGATCTGATGTTATATTTGAGTTCAGAAATGGAAGTTCAGAGAAGACTTCGTGAAAGTACAACAAAAATCTCAAAAGGACGTGATCATGGACTCAAATGAACTGCTGTTTTGCTTTGTTTCATATTGCAATATTTTATATAACACACCAGCATAGCTGTCTAGTGACTGCTCTTTACATGTGTTTACCATCTCTCTCCCTCTCTCCCTTTTATTTCTCTGTATCTTCATATTTTTCTGGTAATGGTCTAATAGGAGATACCTAGCTTCTCTGGGGCGCACACTTTTGCCCTTCTAGATTCCTTTTCTTCATCATAATTCTTTCCTAGATGTGTTTCTCAGGGTTCAAATCCCCTGTGCATGCATAGGAACATACATACAAAGACGTGTGCAGAATTAATAGCGGTGGTCAGAAAAAAGAGATGGCCTGTTAGAATTTTTCTTTTCATCAGAAAACTAATTTTTTGTTTGTTTTTGCCTGAAAATACTTGGGGTTTTTTTTCAGGTTTTCTGTTTTCTAGAGAAAAATTAAATGTTATCGGAAAAAAGCAGGCTTTCTGTGTAAACCAATGCGTGCAAAACAGGGATTTCCGTTTGAAAAGGTTTTGTTTACAAATTTTAAATCAACTCTGATCGTTAACAGATGGACCTAGAAAATGACACTTTCATTTTCTTTATTCGTTGCTGTTGCTTTTACTAGAGCAGCGACTGTGGGTGTCAAAGGAGACTCAGGCCACAGGCTGTATGTATTCAGAGAGATGATTTTGCCCTAAAGTGACAACAGTCTAAGGCTCTGATGTTGCAATATGCAATTGTAGTTGGATGCTTGCACATAACTGGGGCACCTGTGAACTCTGCCTCTAAACTGTAGCTTCAGGATCTCCAAATAGATGACAAAGAGGTTACTGGGGCATGTGTAGAGCATGAGGGTATAAGGTACAAAGGAATGGTTAATATTACCCCTGTTTTATAGATAGGGAACTGATGCTCAAAGAGATTAAATGACTAACCCAAGGTTATGCAAGTCTGGGGGAACAGTTGGGAGCTCAATCCAGACGTCTTGAATCACAAATGAGTGCCTTTAACCACAAGTTGATCCTTCTTCACTACTTGTATGCTGGGAATTTATGCATTCCCTGGTAGGCGTGCATTTGTTCTGAACGGAGATCCATTCCTGGCAATATGAATAATAACATAAGAGGTGAGCAGAATATAATTAGAAACTGATTCAAATATAAGAGAAAGTATATGTGGAAAAGATCTATGCCATGATATCTTTGCCACTGCACATTTACATTTCACACTGGCTTCACACAGAAATATATTGTCTGTTAACACTGCAACTTAACATCCAGAAATCAATTCTTATATACAATCTCTTTTGAAATGTTAAATGGGAAATATTTTTTCTGACGTCTATAGAAGCAACAGTTTCCATGATTAAAATTGGAATTTTTTCCCCAGAAATTAAATCAATAGTGAAGTCTAGATGATATCTGATTGTGGGTCTGAAATCTTGGATGGATGCTTTGTTATTCTCCTATTACGAACGGCTGCAGCTATCTGAGAAATCAATAGTGTGACCATAGTAGTGAAGAAGAATAAAGTGAGTAGTCAAAAAAAATTTCATAGCAGGAGAATTGCAAAGATCCTTTGTACTAAGTAATCCTCTTCCATCAAGTAAAAGGTAACAGATTTGCAGTATGGCTGTATAAAATGCACAGTCCTGATTTTGTTGGAAATCATGTAGCCCCAGATCAGTTTGTCTGTACATGCACTATCTGAAAGTGCCCATTAAAGCTTTAGGTTCAAAAGAAATTCCTGAAACCCAGTCAATATTCTTAATGTGCACCTCATTTAGTGTTGAATGAAAAAGTTTGCATTATTTAACTGGAGATGGGCCTGGCCATGAATCCTGGATCTGGAATTCCTGGTACATATTGTTCTCTTCTAGTCTAGTTCTTATACACTGCTCATCACTATGTGACTGCCTTCCCATAGTGAATTAAGCAATACAACTAACATCTATCATGTGTTGTTTATTCTGTCATCTTCTCCCTGGGAACATAAGTGTGTGCAATGGAGTGTTTTATTGTGATACTGGGGGTTTTGTTTGTTTGTGGCTGTGTATTCCTGTTAGGAAAACAAGGTCAAAGAAATGTGCCTTGCACTTGGAGCGGAAGGTGGGGAGGTTAATAATGAGCCTTCGTGCTTAGATCAAATGCCAAGGAAGTTCCATCTCTCACGTAGATGAGCTTTGCCCAAGGGGGGGAGAGGATCAGTGCACTAGTGATGGAGGAGTAAAATTGTCAACTATGATCTTCACCCTGACACTGTAGATGAACTGTCAGATATCCTGGGATGAGGCTGTGAACTATCTTGAAGACAAGGGCTGAGATCTCACTCTTGATTTGCAATTCTGTTGAAAGCCAATGTAGAGAGAGGGGGCCATTGATACCCTACTGGTAGCCTCTGATGGGGAGGCCTCAAGCAGAACATTTAACCATTTTCTACCTCTGTTTGAGGCATGGCAGAAGAGGTGTTAAGGTATCTCACTACAACTGTGTATATGTGAGTTCCTACAACCTTGTACATGTGAGTTCAAACCCTGCTCTGGACTCTTACCAAGGACTGCACCTGGCTGTAAATGGGTACCAGTTCATTCAGGATGGGGACTCAAAGATGGCAGGATGTGATATTGCTACATCAGTCCTCTGCAGAAGCCAGTATATTTTCACCAAACTAATCCAATGCACTATTGCACTTGGGAGGACCTTTGCAATATGCAATTGTAGTTGGATGCTTGTACATAACTGGATATTTCTCTAGTACAGTTAGAAAGGTGACAAAACCACAAACAACTGAATCGTTGTCCCTGAATCCTCATCTACCAAGGTGGGATAGAGAAAGACCTGCTGGCGATGGAAGGTATTACTCTGTTGGATCTTAGCATTGGCAAGAACTTGGAAAGTACAGTACTCCTAACCTATCGATTGAATCATTTACTTTTCACCAAAGGGAACGGCAAGGTGGCTGTGAACTGCACAATAGGATCTGTACTTTCTGTGAGCCCCTTTACATAACATGCTGGATTTGGTAACATCAAAAAGGGTTGGTAGCACAGCCTAAGTGTTACTACACCAGACTGAGACTCAAAAGATTTGGGTTCCACCGCTGGTTAGACCACCTATTTTCTCTGTGACCTCATCCAAAACATTGAAGCATTTTCTACCTCTGTTTGAGGCATGGTAGAAGAGCTGTTAAGGTATCTCGCTACAACTCTATACGTGTGAGTTCCTACAACCCTGTAAATGTGAGTTCAAGCCCTGCTGTGGACACTTACCGAGGACTGCACCCAGCTGTAAATGGGTACCAGTTCATTCAGGCTGGAGACTCAAAGATGGTAGGATGTGATACAGGCTACATCAATCCTCTGGGGGCTACTGGCTGCAGAAGCCGGTATATTTTCACCAAACTAATCCAATGCACCATTGCACTTGAGAGGACCTTTGACATGATACCTCTGCTTCCCCATCTGAAAATGGAATAATAATCTTTGCTTGCCTTTCTCTATATATATAGACCATACTACACGTCCAAGCACCTCAATCTATTGATTATAGAATCATAGGAAAGTAGGGCTAGAAGAAACCTGCTCAAGGCAAAACTATCCCGGATTAAACCTTCCCAAGGGAAAATATCCTCATAAAACCAGTACAGTTCTTTTAATTTAATTTAATTTAATTTTATTTTTGTTGACACTTTTTGCAAATCTGTTGTGAAAAGACTAAGTGGAGGAGGGATGGAAATCAGCCTGTGGTTTGTTGAACTTAAATGTGATTTAGTGATTCAAATGAACTCCTTTTTAATCAAGAAATTCCTAGCCACCTCAGGGCTTAAAGAGTTGTCAAACTATATGGGAAAGTTGGGGCCTGGAATAACAAAGGCCATGGCTTCATATCTCTCTGAACTGTCACCTTAAAAAAAAAATGAAAAAGATAAAAAGAAAGAAAAAAGCTAAACAGGTCTTAGATTCGTAAGAAGTCTCCAGAAGAACTCTTGGAACATATGCCTTTGAGTTTAAATTAGCCTTTTGGAAAATCACTGATGCTATTTTGCATGTTTTCAAACAATAAAATTCACCGAGGCAAAACAGATACTCAGAGGTTGTGACTTAAGGGAAAAGGTACATAGAAGGACAGACAGAAAACAGATAGGGTGACATTCAGGAAGGTAAATAAGTAGGGACGTTCTTGCCATAAAAAAAAAAGAAAAATATTAGAAGTTGCAGCTTTTGCATGCAGGGATGGGGAAAGGGAATGGTTATGTTGTTCTTTGCACAATGCCTTGAAGATGATGAACACTATACTAATGCTGCTAAGTATTACTGTTGAACCCAAACTGAACTTTAATCCCTACACAAAACACCAATCCAACCCAAATGGTGGGGTCAATAGAAATTAAATCAACACTGAACTCCAGATAATATCTGACTGTGGGCTTCTGTCTGGATGGATGGTTGCTTTGTTGTTCTCTCATTATGACTGATTGCAGTTACTAAAGAAATCAATAGAACGGCCATGGGTAGCAACTGGAATAGCATTAGACGGGGGACTCCACAACAAAGGAGCTTTCCTGGAGATTTACAAAACACGATCCCAATCTTGCAAGGTACTGAATGGCTCTTGTGAAATGCTGAGTACCTGCAGCATGGATTAACTTCATTAGGCTTATAGACCACTCAGTCTCTTCCAGGTTCAATCGGGCAACATATTTCTTCATGGTTTCTAATGTCACACCCCACAACTGCAATATCATATACTTCATATTGGCATTTATAACCTCAGTTGTCTTGTATATGCAGTAGGAGTAAGGAAGCCACAAGTCACATTTGAAAGAAGTCACTCAGTTGTGTCTGAATCTACGCTACTGTTGATGAACGGAAGTTCATTGAATAATACCTTTCAGCACCACAGGAAAAAGAACAAATTATATATATATATTTTTTTACAGGGAAAATAAGCTAGAAGACTGTGTTTTACTTGCATTGCTATAATCTTCTGGGAGCAATAATTGAACTTACACATTAAAACTTACCAGGTTTTTCAGAAAGTGTTTAAGATACAAAATTAGGCCTTGCTACATTCACCTACAAATGTAACAGAAGAAGGATTGTTTGTTCACAGCATCCTCAATTTTATATAACCAGAGCGTTCATCATTCTTATCGCTAGTTTAGGATTTTATATGGGGTTATTGTCCTATAAAATTAATAAGTAAAGTCCACTTTAATAGATGGGGATGCATTATCAGATATTAATTTATGGATAGCATGTACATTAGTAGATTTATTTTGATCAGACTTACTTTCCTAATTTGTGGACTTCTTTCCAGCAGCATAATTTTACATGCATGGTTCATATTGTGCGGGCCGGGAGCGACCCGAGCCCTTTTCGCGCTGCACGCGGGCTGTGGCCAGCAGCCCGGGCATGCCGGGTCGGAGAGGGAAGGCCTTCGAGCTGGAATTAGGTGCAGACGCGTATCGGTAGTTTTAAAGATTGTTTACTTACACCGAGATGGCAGTGGTGCAGGCTGGAAAGCTTGATCGAGTTGCAGTTACAGACAGACAACACAGATGGTCTCGTGGAGGTTGCTAGGCTCCACGGTGCAGCGCTCCGAATGCTCGGGGTGAACGAGCCACCAAAATAGAAATCGTAAATACGTCTTATAAAAGTTGCGCTCGAAGACGGGAAGAGGTGGGCGGTGGATCAGGCCGCCACGCTCCTCTGGATCTCACACAGGGTTTCTATTACCCTGCCGTGTACCCAGAGTCCCCACGAGATGGATGTGGAGTCCTCTTCGGCTTGGGCGGAAACTGCTCAAGCCTCTTATACGGCTAACAGGCCAATCGTTAGCCGCCACGTGTGAATAATTTAGCACTAGCCAATCACAGGGAACGAATTTGCATACCGGTGGCGGGAACTCTTTTGCACCGTGCATTCCTCTCGCAACTCGAGCAATGCACCCTGCAAAAGAAGTTGCAGAAAAGGCAGGAAACTCGTCCCTGCACCGGGGTTTCCTCTTGCTATAGGAAACTCTCCCGTGCAACGCTCTGCAACTTGGCGGGGATAATTCTGGTGCCGAAGCACACACACAATCATGCCTTTTGGGTCATGACACATATACAAGCTAAACTGAGAATTTTTGTACCAAGAAATGCATTTTTTTGCAAAATCCAAACCAAGATTTCTGTTCATCAGTAAGGCTTACATTGACCCTAACATAGTTTCATAGTTGGTAGGGTCGGAAAGGACCTGAGCATCAAGTCCAACCCCCTGCCATGGCAGGAAAAGGCAAACAACCCCAGCAAGGTGTTCATCTAACCTCCTCTTAAAGACCCCCAGGGTAGGAGCCAGCACCACTTCGCCAAGCCAAAAAACCCCCAAAAAACCAAAATCCACAACCCCACAAAAAAGCTTCTCCTGTCATATATTTCCTGGCTAATCCTGGCTACAAAAACCCTCCAACCCTGCTAAGCCCTGCTTTTGCCAGTGTAGAAATAGCCTGACAGCACTGGAGAAGACATAGGGTCTTCGGAAAAAGGGAGAGGTGAGAAGTAACTAGTTGATTACTTTCTCTACTTCGTTATATCCAAGTATTTCAGTTCTCCTTATCATATTGTAATAGCAATTATCTGCAAAACATTCATACTGTGTGGGACTATTATTGTAATGCCTATTAGTGTTAATATGTCTGGAGAGCAACATGCCCACAAGCACTTGATCATGTCCAACATCAAGTCCAATAGCTGGCAGGGGAGTATACAGAAGCAGAGGCAGAAAAGCCTAATATGTGATTGATTTTCGTTTGGAAAGATTCCTTTAATACTCTCGGAATATGTTACCGAATCTATCAGTAACTTGTTTGATACGCAATATATTATGCTGCCTGCCTAAGATGAGTAGAAGCTCCATTTATTTCAAATGTTTTTCTACCCTTTTTCCTATTGTTTATTATTTATTCTTCCTTAATATATTCACAAGATTAAGTGGGTAAACAACATCACAACCACTTATTACTACACAGTCCACTAAGCATAATGACGCCAGTTTTAAATGCCGGATGGTGCTGATTAGAGCTGTTATGCTAATACACATTTGTTTGTTTTACCTTTACCACTTTACTTGCATACTTCACAAATTAGGGTATTATCCTTTTTTTCCCCTTACTGTTTTTGTCATCAAATGAAGGTAATTTACCATCTTTTTCCATTTGAATTGTAAAGCTAATTGAACTTAATGGCTTTAGAAAAATCAATAATTTCCTACTGTTATTGATATAATGGAGCACATGTAAGAGATTATCCAATAAAGACACACACCATTTAAATGAAGAATTCAACTGCACAATGAGCTATTTAAATTCTGTATATAGACGATTAAATGGAGTTTCCTGTATGTGAAAAATAACAAAATATTGGTCAGGTTATGACATATGCTTTGCACCTCATAGTTAAGGTAACTGCTCCATGTTTAAATCATCCCATTATGCTTCGAAAATGCATGCAGGATTCATTCCCTCATTTCACTGGAAGTCAAATCTTCCAAGGAATGCAGACTCCATCCCTTAGTGTGTGACTGTGTAAAGGTGAGCATCCTTTTACAGTCTCAGTAGGTTAATGACTTTGTTTGTCCCTTTTCATCTCTTCGACCCACCTTCACCTCTCTTGCCAGTCCTCTCCTATCTTTTCCCGTTCCCTATTCCTTGTTTTTAAATGACCTGATTTCTATTTAGTACCCTTGCTATCTGCAAGTGGTCCTGGGTATGACCATAAACTGCACTCAACTGGAGGACCTGGTGGCAATGTGGTGGGGCTACTCATGGCAGAGTAGCTCCTATAAAATATACCACCATGTTGCAAGCTCCAGAGTAAGACGATTATAGGGTGCCTAAAAACTCTAGCCCCCGCATGTTGGTACTCCTTGGTTGGAGAAAGGATAAGGACATCGCCCTAACAGAAACATGCCCTTGCTGAGGTGTTAGGCAGTTCATACCCATTGCCGTCTGGCAGAAGCTACAACCGTCAAGGAACTGAATATCTGGACTCAGTTTGGCCTTTAAATTCTGTCTCAGTGGTCTAAAGAGGGGATGGTAGGTCTTAGGCAGCCTCCACTCTTCCATACCCTTGCCTAGGGGTACACGTCAAAGGTGTTGGTGTGATGGTCACCGGACTCTATATGAGTAGATTCATCTAATGCATATACCATGATCCAGAGGATCAACGGTTGCCTACTGTATATGCAAGTCCATTCATAGCATCTACAGAAGTAGGCTGTAACCTCTACTTCTCTGAATGAGTTAGTAAGGTGCCAACCTGCCCTGCCTTGTGCTATTTCTTTTATAGGTCAGTAGCTGCCTCTGAATGATGTATTTAGGTTTTTGCACTTTAACATATGGTAATGAAGGGGGAAGGGGTGGATTCAACCTTTTCCTTGTTGCATTTTGAATTGGAAGACTTTAGATTTCCACAGCAGTGAGATGTCCTACTGAAGCTGAACAGAAATATATGTACGGTTATATCCTGCTGTCAAAACAGCTCCAAGGGTTTGTCTGCACAGAAAAATGAAAGTGTGAGTAGAGCAGGCAGGCATACCCACACTAGCATGACACTAACAACAGGAGTCAAGATGCAACAGCGCAGGGTAGTACTTACTCAGGATCTCCACTGGACGTGTACAGCCTGAATGACATCTGTGCTGCCAGATGCCACTTCACTACTACCATTACCTGTGCTATAGAGGTTAGTCTAGGCATAGTTGTACCTGTGCATGCTAAAGCTGTCCCTTTGTGTTTCTTTCAGGCATATAGTATGAGAAAGTAACATCCAAAAGTAGAAAGGAAGAGACTGGCATTGGCATTGATGCATAGCTTTGAATGCATAACTTGGCTCTTGTGGCGGGGGGGAGGTTACCTTCCTCCAAAGCATAGCTTAGATCAGGGGTGTCATACTCATCTGGACTCGCAAGCCGCTGGACAGGCCTGTGGGCCAGATCAGGACCACCCTGTGCAGCACCCGCAGTGCCTGAGCGCTGCCCGCTGCATGCACTAGCTCCAAGGCTCACTGCACATGTGGAGCATGGGCCTGCACTGCCTGCAGCATGCAAGCTGGGCCCAGTGCTGCAAGCACCCAGTGGTCAGTTTGGGATGCTGCATGCAGCTCCCACAGCAGATGCCCTATGCTGCATGCAGCTGTCAGGGCCCCTGCTCAAGCATGCCCACCTTGGCCAAGCACTTGAGCCATCACACCTGTCCCTAATCCCTGACTAATGCTATTGCCCTAGTTTTCTGTGGAGCTGAATAACTAGATCGATTGGCTCCTGAAAGCACCACTCACCCCTTTTATGTACACCTGCAGACTCAAACTGTAGTCATGCCTTGATACAGCCTCAGTCCATTCCAGCAAGCCTTATGTTCACTGCTCTTCCTGATTTTCCTGGCCCCTGACTCAGTTTTGGATCTTCTTGTCTCTGAGCTTCGGTCTCCCCTGGAACTAGGCACCAGCTCTCTGACCCCTGATTTTGGATCTCAGCTCACATCTCACATTATGCCTCTTGGTCCTCCTGGAACTTGGTCCCCATGTTCTCAATCCCTCAGACCTAGATCCTGGCTTGATGTTCTGGTAATCGGCACTCCCACCTTGCTGACCTCTTAGTTCCTCCTAGTGGCCTGCCCGCAGGCCCGGCTGCCTACCTCTGAGCCAACCCCTCACAGCAGCCCTGCGTCCAGCCTGTAGGCAGCGTGCAGTCCATGCTGACCCCATGTGCTGCATGATCAGTAAGCCCTGGGGTTCACACTTGGTGCACTTAGTGCATGGCATTGGGCTGGCCACGTGCGCTGTTGATCCAGATCCAGACTGGCCTTGCAGCCAGAGCACTGGGTCAGTCTGGCGGGGCACCATGTGCAGTATGCACCCCGGACTGACCCCTGGGAAGTGTGCACAGTGCTGGCTCCAGCCCATGCCCTGTATGCAGTGTGTGGGGCTGGGGCCAGTGGATGGGATCAGTCCAGCGATGCACAGGCTGGATTACATGACTCCATGGGCCAGATCTGAGATAGATAAAAAATACTGGGCAGCACGCACTAGTGTTCCCGGTGGAACCTCTCAGGTGCAAGGCCGGTGTGTCTTACAGGGGACACTCAGAGTTAACCTGATCACCCGATTCAGGGTCTGGAAGGATTTCCTGCCCAAGTCAAATTGGAATGGAATATAGAGGGGGCTGCCTTCCTCCGTAGTGTGGGCCATGGTCCAGGAATTACCTGGGCATATTTTGCCTAACAAATCCCATGCCAGAGATAGGGGCCCAAGACATTATGTGCTTGGTCCCTCCTGCTCCCTTCTGATGGCAGATTATACTTTTTGAGGCCTTCGGTTTTCTGCAGTAAACATGCTAAATTTGTTACAGGTATTTAGGGGCAATTTGTGTCTTTCAGCCCGTGAGAGTCTGCTGGATCCTTTTGTACACTGTGGCTATTACAAAGTTGCTGCAGTTACATGGGGACTGGATTTCAAGATACTAGATTGTCTCTTTCAGATCCATCTTCCTAGACAAACAAACCTGTGTAATGTCACCCTAGCCGTTCAGCCATGTATTATTAGTGTGCAGAAGGGGCCAAGAATACGAAATGGATAATTCTCAACTTTTGTGACCACTTAATTGTCCTTTAGTATTGCACTTGGGGTTGTCAGGGTTTCTTGTGAGTTAGCCTACTTTAGTTTTTATGGTCAGTTTTATATATTAAAAAAAAAAGTCATAAAAATCCCATATTGCAACGTATTTAATGGCACAAAATACACCACAACGGCTATGTATCTCTGCTAGTGCAGCTGCTGTGTATTGGCACAAAGTCTGGCAGCTGAAAATGCTTTTCAAATAGTGTTGTGGGGGGGGAAACAAATTACTGTGCTCTTAAGGATGAAAATGATTGATATTTTCTGTCCATATATATATAAATTATATATATAATGATATATATATAATTTCAAGCTACCTTCAGCTAATGCTGTAATCCATATGAATTTGAAGGCCATCTGATGGTCCTCACATTTCATTAAAATAAAACACCATGTCTAAGCCTTCAAATCTTAATCAAGAATATCAAATCCCAAAATGGCATAAGAGGCATTAAAGTCTGCAATTTAGGGATCAAAGTAGTAAAAAGGGAATGACAGATATAAAATTAATGGCATTTAAATTACTGTTTCATTAGAAATAATTCTGCTGCAATATTTTACTGAATTTGGGATGCCCAGAGATCAATAACAATTCCCTTTATTTCGGATACTTGTGATGTTTACTGAACGATGTTTGGAAAGGATTTGGTAATGAAGTTCTCTGTACAATAACAGTGAATAAAGTGCAGCTTTTGATCGTACTCTGAAGCTGCACTAGTTGGTACTTGAATCTTTTAAATGAATTCACCTGACGGATTTGAGATTTTAGAAGATGGATGCCACGTCTGTTGGATGGAAAGGACAGATGAGTCATAGGGCCATTGCTACTGTTCGATATCGGGTAGTGAGAAACAAACTGGTTGGAAAATGTGCTTTCATCTTTCCATGGAAAAATTCAGCTTTTTGGCAAAGCATCAAACACCAAACTACTTAAATGAAATCCAAAATATTTTGCTTGAAAAGAGGCACTGTGATCATTCACATGAATTATTGTTGGTGTACCTGGTGCTCTTCTTGTCCTCTATGTGTGTGGTCTCCATTTTCATATTGCACCTCCATAATTTTCCTGAGTCTCATAAAAGGTGAGATGAGGCAATTGCATGGTGCGAGTTGATCGCTCCACTTATATCGGAGAAGAGAAGACACGAGGCCATCAAATTACAAGTCCTATGAGGCGGAAAGGGAAGGTATCTGAATGGAAATACTTTTGCATGGGACCAAACTATTTCAGTTTGCAGCATTTTTGATCAAATATTGGTATTTTTCTGAGGAAGGAACACACTTGCTGGAGGAAACTTCTTTTAGTCAAAACCACAGTTTTCTGACAACAAAGAGTCTCAAATGAACATTTTCAGTCAGCCGTCGTGAGCAGTTTCCTGCTCTATAAATCCTTTAGTTTCGTAGATATGTGCAACGGACACGATAAGTAGAAAAAGGCACTCTCTGTTCTAACATACCAGGTGCCTGACCTTGAATACACTGGGAGTTTTCTCTCAAATCACTCTCAAGGTCCTTATCTCCCATTGATCTTCTTAACCATTTCAGGATGACATTCACTGGAGGAAATGCATTGGTAGGAAAAATAATAAACAGCTATAAGAATAAAACACTTTTTTTAACACTAGAAAAATTGTAGTTATTATCTTGCCAACAGCTGAATGGTGTGAAACAGGAGCAATATTAGAATTTCTTGGTAGTGAATTTACTTCGTAACAACATCCTGGGTTTCATTCTTTTCTGAGATTGAATTACAGTGGGCTAAATGCAGAGAAATATTTCTTACCACGGCATACTGATCTCCCAGCCTTTTGCACTGACCTGATAACAGGGCGGCAGGAGAGTAAAGTATTGATTATTTTTTTTAAGCTAGCAACCGGCAATAGAAGACATTGAATATTTCTGCAACTGAGACCTACTTTTCTCTCATTAAAATGGCCAGGAAATCTAAGAGGAGAGAGGCGAGCATCATTGTGATAGTGAAAGGTTTGTGGAGAGAGGCTTATCATCCTGCAAGCCCATTTACCTGATAAACTGATGCATTATGCTTCAAAAGCCACAGCTCTTCCATCCTGGCTCTATAGGCACCTCTTACTGAGGATGAATAATGTATTACTTCATTTGTGGGGAAGACATCAGCCAGACCTTTTGTTATAATCTGTACTGCCAAAAATTCTTCGTTATAGAAATAACCAGTATCTGACTGAGCCAACGTGGACTGAAAAGCTGTCTGGGTGGGGAGAGATTCCCCCCTCCCCTCCTCCCCCCCATTTCATCCTTTTATTGTGCATCTTTAAACTACCAAGGTGAAGAAAGCTGAAGAGTCGCAAAGTCCCACAGTCTGCGTTTCCTAAGTGTGCGAGAGGCAAGGCCTTTGAGCGAATGTGACAAAACATGCGTGCTTATTATCTTTGCCAGCTGCAGAGGTACAAGATTTAGCACTATGTTTGTTGGCTCCGCTATAAATCTAAGGGAACATTAAATAAGTTTTAAATCTGCATTTTATTTCCAGCACAACGTGCTGAAGTGCATTCTTTCGCTCTGGAGCTTTTGTGCCATGTTCCCTTTTTTGCTACAGAACGTGAATCCATTCAGGTTTGCCATGGAGCCTATCTCCTACACAGCTCATTTGGTGTGTAGGCCGCCCTCCTCCTGCCTGTCATCTAGGCTTCGATGTTAAAATGTGCATATTCATCTTGATTTTAAAGCATTTTACAGATGCTGCATGCAAATGTACTGAGTGATTTAAATTGGTTTTCTCTGTTTGTAAACGTAGTGTTCTGTGACTGCTCAGGGGCAGTTCTAACATATGCTCCTTGATATCTGACATTTTTCAAAGTTTCAAGCGAGAATATATATGTAACTTGCTCGTGTGTGGGTTTTATACTCTTCCCCCTCCCCTTGCTGAGACCCAGTATAATGTGAGGCTAGAGCAAAACGGTTACAATATTGAGGTGGCAGAATGCTCGTTTTGTGCAATTTAAACAGGAAGACCACTTGGTTTTCATTTCAGTTGGAGTAAAGTCTATGAATCTGAAGGCAGAACGGGAAATAGAATTGCCTGTGTTCCCCCATTTAATTGTCGGGGACAAATCCCAGTCTAGGATCAGAGACCGGATCAACTACAAGAGGAGAACCTGGCTGCAACAAGCTCACAGCGTCAGACCCCTCCTTGACAGGGGCAAAGGCAGTCTACTGGCTGGAGAACCTGGGAAGTGACTAGATAAAATGAGGGCCAGGTGTGCATGACACTTTAAAGCACATTAAATGCTTTTGTACCGCTTTAATGGTATCGGCATTTGCACGCCCCGGTGGCATATTGTGCATTAATTCCAGCTGCTGTAGCAAATTTGGCAGCCTAATGTGCCTTAAATGACTTGGGGTGCAGCAAACTAAAACGCTTTTGAGGCGTTTTAGGTTGCTGTCCTACCAGCCACGGAGTGAAGCATCGGGCTCTGTGCAGCTCCGCAGCTCTACAGGCAGCCTGGCAGCAGCCCGGGAAGGCAGGCTCCTCCCAAGAAAAAAAAAAGCAGCAAGTGTGATCTTTTTTTTTTTCCCCCCTGGAGCCTGAGCTGCACCAGGGCCTGGTGCTTCCTTCTGTGGCTGTGGTGCCCCCCCGGGACTGCCCGAGCTAGCTGCCTAGGGAGGGCGCCACTGCTGTGGAGGGCGCCACAGCCCAGGGACCGCTCTGCCCGCCTAGATCTTGCCTTCCCCTCCCCACCACCAGAGAGGCAGGTAAGTGCACAGGTGTCTGCACGACACGGGGGTTTACTTGTTTTTAAAAACCCACCACTTCAATTTAGGGCCCCCAATGCCCTAAGGTTCTCATGCCTTCTTTTGAAGCAATCTGTATCTCCTCACTTCACATATTGAGCATCTGCCCTGGCTCTAGCTTTCCTTGGGCACTGCAGTGAGGGAGAGGTGGGAAGAACGAGTGGACATTCATGACTCTTCAGGACTAGACTATAATTTTACAGCTTTCCCTGTGTCAGGAACAAAATGTGGCTGTACTGCCTTGGGAGTACCCAGGGAAAAGGAATTCAGATTCGATCACGTTCATTCCTCCTACCGGCCTTTTGCAGAGGAGCGTTGTATTATGACACCTTGTTCCAATGCACTAGGGCATGGAGCCAAATTGAGCAGGAAATGGAGACAGGTGGTTGGGTCAGCATGGGACCAGTAGCTTGTTGTGTGGGGTGTGTTAGATCCAGGATGATGTGGGTAAGAGGAGTTTGAATATGTGAGAAGGCAAAGGCAAAGTGCACAGAGGCAGGACCATAGCAAAAGCTGGGCAGTTATAATTTCTGGGTATGGAGTTAGGGATCAGTGCTGGACTGAACTGGTCTGTGCTGGTGAAGGTGGAGGCAGCTCTAAAATAAGGACTGATGAAAATGGCTGTCTCTGTGAAGACTTTAAAGAGAAGTTTACGTCTCCTTCAGGCCCTTCAAACCTTTTGAGGTCTCTACAAAATGAAGGTGTAGAGTGGAGGGCATTTGGCTTTTCCCATACTTCTGGGCTTTGCTGGTTGCCATATGGGGCTGGGAAGAAATTTTTACCATCTTGTTACTGGAGGTGTTCACAGGGGTTTTTTTTTTGCCTTCCTCAGAAGCATTGGGTGTTGGCTGCAGAAGGGGGCATGGCCCTCTTCCTTGGATCTTTCAAATGGATTAAAAGACGTGTCTCCCACCCTTGCAGTGGCAGGGCATTGACAGTGTCCTTATCCCCCTGCTGCAGGGTAGCACATTTTTGGACTTTGTGCCTGGCAGTTTGAGAGAGAATTGTTCATACAATTTTAAGAATAGATTAGCCAAATGTTTGTATAGGATGGTTTAGATAAGGTTGCCCTTTCATTGGACAGGCGGTTGTACAAGATGACCTCTTGAGGTCCTGTCCAGCCCTACTTTTCTATGACTCTATGATCTCCATCAGCACCTTCATTGTTTCCCTTCTTCCTGCATATCAAGGTTTGCCTGTCACCCAGTTTTCCTTGTGTTATTACTTCTTCTCTTGGCCCATCTGCACACATTCCTGCGCCTCCCAACATGTCCGTTGCCACGTTAAATGTGTTGTGAAAAGTATACGTTTGAATTTAGCCATTGGTTTGTCTAGGTTTGAACATGTGTAGTTCATTAGTGCTATGTGATTTTGAATTGCAAGCTCTACCATCGCTGGGAAATAGCACCATTTTTATGTGGCAGTCTAGAATAGCAAATCTCTGACTACCTAGGCTCTTACATAACCTATGCATATGACTGGCATCATAAGTCACAGTGTCCCAGGGAGAGCAGCGAAACAATTCAGATAGTCCCTCAAATGGTTCATACTCTAAATAGGGATATGATACAACAGGGGGATACAGAACACAAAATGGGAAGGGGGGACGGGGGACAGAAGAATGACAGTATCAGGAACACGCTGTTGTTCCTAAACCAAAAATAAACCAAATAACAGGCAAGAAATACTAATGCATCCAAAAATACAAGGCCTTATCCCTTGAGCTAATATAGAACGTCTGCTAGGAGCACAGGACTTAGGACATGCATTTGAGCAATTTTGCTCCCTCCAGCAAAGAGCAGTAATACACTTGCAAGTAGTTTATTACAATAATTAAAATTCATGTCATCTTTTTTTTTTTTAAAAGAAACTCAGAGGACTATACGTTGTCATCACCTGCAGAGATACTGGCTGCTTAGAGCACACTTAAAGATGCAGCTGTGGGTAATATAGATACTGCTTAGAGCACACTTAAAGATGCAGCTGTGGGGAATATATATACACCTTTAAATTCCCATATCTTAGTTTTAAAATTAAATGTCCCCACTGGTTGCTGGGTAATATTCCGATACTGCTAGCCATATGAACTCTTTAAATATGTTAATGAACCTGACTTGTTCCCATCCCTTCTGTGTAATCTTGGAAGGAAGAAAAGTCAATCTTAGTCTTACTGCCTAATAGCCTCTATATGTTGCAGTTAGTGCAAAAATACGGGAAGTGCTGGAGATCAAGAGTTAAATGCATGAATTAAACAGAGTCCCTCCAACCACACTCCATTAGAAGAGAAACTGTCTCTAGAGAGACACAACAAGATTTCTCTCTATATACATTATGAGAGTAACCCAGTGATCCTCCAGGCATTTTGAAACATTCTTGACACCCTCGCAATGTGGACAGAATATAATTTATCAATATTACTACTACATCAGTGCTTTTTTTTTGTCCAGGATGTTGCTAGATTACAAATGTGCTAACATAATAAGATTTGAAGGAATGCAGTTTCTTTTTCTGTCATGTGCAGAGTCCCTTAGCAATATTCTTATAGCCTATTACTCCTCTGGTTCCTAGACAAAAAGCCTGGTGAAATCCATAAAGGTTTAGGGATATTAATTGCATTTATTATAGTAATCTGTCCTCTGTAATGGTTTCTACTTGTATCATCTATTTTGAACACCTGTACACAGTTTCTCTGGTTTGCAAGCAGCTGCTTCTTGTGCATGTGATTTGTTCAGCAAATGGAGAGGGGGAAGACTCCAGCAAAGCTTGGTAGTGGATTAATGAAATAGAATTACAGTGGTGGACCTGATGCAATGACACAATGCTATATAGTTTCCTATCCTATAGTGGAACCTGATTTACAGCTTTATCTCTAACAGCTGCGGAAAAAGCCAAGTCACCATAAAGACACTGCTTACACTCCAAGACTTGATTCTTTTTATGATGATGAGAAGGAGGAGGATTGATTAGAGTGCTCCTGTTACTGCCGTTCTTCTGTCCCCTTCCCCACTTTGTGTTCTGTATCCCCCCTGCTGTATCATATCCCTATTTAGATTGTGAACCTCTTGAGGGACCATCTTCTATCACAGCAAAGGTGGCCATCATAGAGGACATTCCAGTTTTCTGCTATTCTGTCCTCTATTGATATGAAACCTGATGACTTTATATCAAGAGAAAAATAGAGGACATACAGGCATCCAGTTTCGTATCAATAGGGGACAGAGGACAACGCGACTCTTGTCTGTGATGGCCACCTTGATCACAGCACCCAGCAAAAGGAAGCCCCAATCCTAGGGAGGGCCTTTAAATGCTATTGAAATGTATACAACAAACCTGAGCACAGCATTATAGGAACAACTGCTGTAGATGCTTCCTCATGGAGCTTAGCCTGTTGTATTCACCTCAGTCCTTCTTTGTGACACCGCGGCTTTTCAAGCTTTTAGCTTCTCCTGGGCCAAAAAAAGACCTGGTTGTTCTGAAGTATACAGAGGGGTTTATTTGGATGTGAAAATGGCCCTTAGGGAATGAAGCAAAGCCACCAAACACATGGTGTGTAATGATTTGTGCTTTGACTGTGAGCATAAAAACAAATTCCTTTCCTTCCTCTGCAAACTGTGGCAGGCTTTTGATTTATTTGGACAACATCATGTTAGCATCTCTCAATAGATATTATATGACCTTTCAAGAAAGGGCCTACAGTCAACTGGCTCTTCACTAGGGTTTGTTATCAATATGAAAAAGCCACTGCTGGCTCTTTTTGAGGGAATAACTTTGTAAAAAAAAAAAAAAAAAAAGTATAATATCAAGGCATACACAGTTAGAAATCTTTTTCCTGAAGAGGAGCAGGGAGTGTGATTTACTTCTGTCACAGTGCTTTGGGCAGGTGTGTTTATAGCTGCATTCTTTCGAATCCCCAGAAGCTACCTTCTCCGCTTTTCTTGAGCCATTCCTTTGTTCAGCGAATCATTCAGGACACTCTTCATTTTCTTGCATGTATTAACTTTCTTAGAGAGGAGATCTCTTAATCTGGAGCAAGAATGCTTTTTCATGTTCCTTCCTTGTCTTCCTTCAAGCAGCTCAGCATGAGTAAAAAGCTGGGAACAGCATCTAAAAGCAGAAGTAAGGGCAAGAAATGCCACTGGTTTCAAGATGAAGCTTGATATGTTTTCAACACAATGATATGACATAATTGCCTGTGATAGCAGGAGGCTGGGACTTCATGACCTAGAAAATTCCTAATAGGGCTGTGCAAAGCTTCGGTCCATGATTCGATTCGGTGGAGATTCAGCCCGATTCGGTAGCCGAATCTCCAAATCCAAATCGACTCAGAGGACCCTTTAATCCAGAGGTGTCCAAACTTTCTGAATGTGGGACCGGATCATGAACTTTTTATCACCCAGTGGGCTGGCGAGCCATATTTAAAGACCTCACAGGAAGCGGTATCACATCACCCCCCCGAAATGAAAGTACAGTATTTTCGTTTCCCGTTGCAGCACCTCGGGCCTCAGAAAACAGCTTGGAGGGCCGCATGGCGGCCCGCAGGCTGCATGTTGGACAAGCCTGCTTTAATCTTTTCGAATCAAATCAGAACCCTCCAAATCGATTCAGAGAGACTCGGGGAGATTCGGAGATTCAGACAGCGACAGCTTTAAATGTTTTTTCTACGTACCTCTAGGTAGCAGGTGGCTCGTGAATGCTGTGATGCTGGGGCACATGGAGTGTCACACAGAACCGTGGGGGGGTCCCCAGCATGCTCAGCAGCAGACCTGGATGTGGACCAGAACCCGGGGTCCCCCTGTGGCCAATTGCCAAGCCAAGGAGGTGTGTGTGTGGGGGGGGGGGCAGCGTGCTCCCTGGCAGAGGACCACAAGTACTTCTGGTCCACTTTTGGGTTCACCACCGAGCACGTGGAGGGCCCCCTGCACTCTTGCGGGACACTCCATGCACCCCAGCATCACAGCGTTTGTGAGCCACACCTGCTACCTCAAGGTATGTAGAAAAAACTTTCAAAGCTGTGTCTATGTCCAAATTGCTGATTCTCCGAATCAGCATCAAATCTTCAGGTTCAGATTCGACCGAATCGAATCAGGGACAGTGATCCAAATCAATAAATTGAATCACTGTCCCTAATTCAGGCCGAATCCAAATCTGAATCAAATAGGGCCTGCTTCGCACACCCCTAGTTCCTAACCAGCTCTGTGTTCCTTGAAGAAAGGCTCCTTGGACATATGACACCTCCTAAACATTTTGGTAGCTGGCATAATAAAGACTGGAACATAATTGTGGTTATATTCTTTTTCTTTTTTTCCCCTTTTTTAACTGGTTTCCAGAAAAAATAAAAGATTAACTGGTTTTCAGAAAATAATATTCTTCCTCAAATGCTGGATCTCATCAGTATTCCCCCAGTTTGAAGAACTATACAAAAATCTTTAGAAATTATATAGGAATGAAAAAGCAGGCTTTTGGGGTAAGCAGCCTCATATCTGATAGCCTTCAGCCAGAATTTTGCAGAGCTCTGACATATTTTGATCAGACAGTGAGTCTAGATGCAGCAGGAGGGTATGTAGTTTTTACTCTTGTTTTGCTTCTTTGGTGGCCGTATCCAGGTTTTAAAGAAAGCAGTCGTGGAAGGATCTCAGCCATCCTCCCCTACCTTCCCAGACTACAAGGACTTCCTTTTGCTAGTTTTCCTTTGAAAGTCTGATGGATACAAAGGACAAGACACTTCCTCTTAACAGATTATTTTGATCACACCCCTCTTTCCTGAAGCTTTATGAGATCCTACTAGGTTTGCAGAAAACATGACCATCCAGTACCTAAAACACAGGGATAAGTCAGAAAGATTTTTCTCTCCATGGACTTCTAAGGTGCTCATCTTGTTAACCAGAAATCCTTTACCATGATGTGTACATGCCATGCACTTTCCATATAAGGAAACAAGAAGTGTATAGGTATGTTGTCTCTTCCACTAATTTCAAGCCATCTTGTGCGCTCGTTGTATAAAGGTGAAAGAAGAGGTGAAGTACTGCTCAGATTTTACTATACTGTAATCCCTCCTTCTAACCTTTCTTTTTCCAAGAGTAATAATTTTGTTTTGTGTAATATAATCTGTTTTTGTGATATTCATCCAAATAAGTCTTGTCCATTATGAAGTTGCAACAATGAAGATCTGGGATGAAATCTTGGCCTCACTGAAATTAGGAACAAAACTTCCATTACCCTTACAATTTCACACCGATGTGTAAAATCCATGTTCTGTAAAATCAAGCCCTATAGACCAAAACTGGGAAAGAAAGAGATAGGATAAGAGCAGAATCTGTTGGATCTAAACATTGCTTAGACAGTTAGTACTGCACTTAACATACCAAGAGAAAATGTATAGTAGTTAACTCTGATGTATTATACAGTACTTTTGTACTGACTAAAAGAATTAAGCTTTGGGATTTGCCTTCCAAGCAGAGAGCACGTTTAGTGAAAAATCCCTTCTAGATTTGCATCATGTTAATTGAGAGACTTTGTTTCTTCCTCTAGTCACAGTGGCAGATATTGTGCATCGTACAGCCTCCTTTTCTATTTCTGCTTTATAAAAGCCACCAGCTTTCAATCCTCACCATCAAAAATAGCATCCAGAAGTCCTAAATCTCAGCTCTCTGCCATACTTCCTATTTTACAATCATTGCATAATACCTATTGCCAGAAAAAAAACCATTTACATAATATTATATAAAATAATATTCTGTATTCTATTATGTAGAACGTATTCTAAGAATATGTTAGAGGTCATGGTGTCTTGTCATTAATTTATATTGAAACAGCAGCTATAAACTCCAGTTCAGATCAAGGCCCTCTCTACTATATGTACACGCAGTAACAGTTCCATCCCTGAAGAGTTTACAGTCTAATAGATAAGACAGGCAAAGATTAGGGGAGAAAAGATAATATTATTCACTTACATGCCAGGAATGAAACCTTGGTGAGTTTTAATCCAAGATCACACAGGAAATGTGTGGCACAATCAGGAACTGAATTCAGATCTTCTTGGTTGCCGTTCTGGGTCTTAATCACAAAACCATTCTTTTTTCCTGTGATTGTATATTATTTAATCAGCTGAAAAAAAATGCAAATTGATTTAATTAAAAAAGATAGTAAATTTCTAATTTTGACATAGATTCATTCAATGGGTATAGAAATTTTGAATAATGGATAATAGACATCTGTAATTTCTTTTCTTAACAGATGTGTTTCCATTTACACAGCTGTGGGAAAATATATTTATATATTTCTTGATGTATAATTTTTAGCCTGGAAGCAGACTTCCTATTAGCATTAAACTGCCAACAGGTGTCATTTTCTGGTTCATAAAATAATCTTCTTTTTGGCAAGAAGTCAGGGTTTGGGGTATTTTTTTTGCAGACATCTTTGCTTCCTTTAAAATGTCTTTTAAAATTATTTTGTACTTGACAAAACAAATCTTCCAAAGGCTTCATTATTCTGACACTGGTATTATCTGATTAAATATTTCAGAGTCCTTGGGAGAATTTGGGCTTTTTCTGCTGCGGAGTTAACAGGCTTCTGTCCGTGTGTGTTTACAAGCTTTTAAGAGGATGTTATAAGAAATTCAGATACTTTAAAATGCAGAATTCATTAGAGAGGTTGCCATTCATGTTTGTTTTAGCTTTTGCTCATAATACATAAGTTTACCTTCTTCTAAAGAAAGAGAATCAAATGCAGCTGCTCTGAGTCTTTCATTCAGCAGCACATTTGAGCATGTACTTAATTTTAAGCATGTGAGTATATGCTGTTGAGTCCAGTAAGGCAACTCACACATTTAAGGTTATGCATGTAGTTACATGCCCTGCTGAAACAATGGCTGAATAACTTGCATCCTGGGAAGGCTCTTTGCTACAGAAAAATTGGCAATTGCAGATTTTTTTGCTGCCTGAAATGCTCTTTCATTTAGCTTTCTTACATTAGATAGTGTCATAGGATTAGGGCCCCTTCGATGGCAAGTGCTGCATCGATCAGCATGCACTTTTCGGAGTATATTCTTATCAGCCAGACAGCCAAGGACACCGCACAAACAGCGCTGTATTGTGTTAACCTTTGTTATTTATTAATACTATGTCCCAGATTCATTTCTGGCAATGTGAAGGCAGTTGGGTTTGCATTATTTGGCCAATTTCCTTCCTCGCATCTTTCCAAAAACTTGATTCCGCTTTAATAATTCCAGAGCATATGTGTGCAGTCACAGGACAGATGAGAGCATGGCTAATGTGATCCAAAATGCCACAACATCAATCTGTTGAATGCTGGTGCTTGTTTAGTTCTCCTTTGCATTGCTGTGTTATTAAGAAGATGCAGGCTTCAGTGCTGCTGGCACTTACGGCACTCGCTCTGGCCACAGGGCCACCACTGATAAATTAAACTGCACCCGCATATTCTCTATCAGGGGCTGGTAATTAGGCAGAATAGATAGCTCGGGAGCTACCTTAAGTGTACCCCAGGTCTGCCCTCTAAGGAGACAGAGCTGGGGGGAGGATGAGATGAGGGACCTGGGTCCTGAGAGCTCAGGAGTGGAGGGGGATGCTTAGATCTGCTCCAAGCTGCTTGGAGCTATTTCTGTGGAGTCTGCTCTGCCTAATTGCTGGTCTCCTGGGTGCCTGAGTAGGTGTGAGTGGGCAGGGTTTATTTTGTTGGCAGCAGTTCTCCTGCCAAGAGGGAAGCTGTGTAGACATGCCCTTTAGGTATCTGTGTACATCACAAGGCAGCACCAACTGTGCCTCTCAGCAGTTTACTGGCACACACCCAGCACCTCCCTAGTATGACTGCATGACTCATATGGGAGCGTGCCGGCGGAGTGGGCACAGCATGGCTCAGAAGAATGGCCACGTTATTCACCGCAGGTTGCTGTGCCGGCACACCTTTAAGCACATGCTTATCTTCTAACCATTGGAGCAGTCTCCTTAAAGACTAAGTGCGTGTTTTAAACATTGCCAAGGTTGGAGTTGCCAAGAATGAGCATATCCTGAGAGCATGCGTGCATGTGTATGTGTGGAGTCACCAAGTGTGAACGCTTCCTGCAAGTAGGGGTGTGCGTATGGTGTTTCTGCTTGTGAAATTTCACCTTTTCTACTGTTGCCCTTCTGAATATTGTCTTTCAGTTCACTTAAAAAAAACCCTAAAAATCATAACAAGAGGTAGAATGTGATTTGCGAATCAGGGCACTAACAAGGATGTTAAAACCTTTCTTTATATTATAATGATATATCGTATGTCTCGTTCCTCTCCCTCCTTCCCTCCCGCTTTCAAAGACATAAAAGATTTTATCCCTTTTAAGCATGCAGTCCTTGAACTTATATTGCCAAGTCTGAGTTGCTGCGTAACTAAGAACTGCTTGTTAAGATTGTTCCGCTTATTCTGGGCTCACATTAGGTTCCATGAACTTTAATGAACAGTAAGTAATAAATTTGTTGAAGAAATTGGGTTAGCGTGTGATTAACATTCAGAGTGATGCAGATGAGTGTACCAATGATGGGAACATGTGCTCACATCGTGATGAAATGCAGATTAGGGACCCTGGAGCAAGCCCAAGGATGTGGGCCAGCACAGTTTCATCTCTGTCATCTTTAATCTGATCTAAAGTGGAGTATGCTGTTGGTTTGCAAGAGGCATCTCAAACCCAGGAAAGGACTAAATACATAGAGACCATATAACATTTTTTTAAAAATCAAAGCTCCACGACATAAAAGGGCAAGACATTGATTACATCTAACAGAGTATTTCTAGAAGTGGGAAAATAAAAAACTCCCCCCAAACTGGTGTGGTAGACTCTTCTTGATTCTGAGCATTTTTACATGTGCTCCAGGAGGCGTGGGGGGGGAGGGGCTCTTTAATTAGCAAGCTGCACTAATTACAAGCACCCACGGGTCACTTGTATCAGTATCTTCCATGCTGAAAAATGGTGGCAGGGCACTTTGAACTAAAGCTCATTGAATGGACTTTAGTTCAAATCGCCCCTCCGCCATTTTTCAGCATGGGGGATGCTGATAGATGTGCTGCTAGAGTCTGCTGGAGCATGTTTTTTTCCGTGCTGCAGCAGACAGGATTAATCGAGTCTGCTCCGATGTGCTGGATTCCCAGTGCATCAGAGCCGGCTCCTTACATGCGTATAGGAGCCCTTTGATTTGGGGTTTATAATATGCTGTTACAAGGTATAGTCCTTTTAGTCTATTGAAATCCGGCTGAACCTTGTTGCATAGAATACAGAAAAAAAGCCAGACCCACACTTTTAAATGAAGTGCAAAATAATGTTAGAAAGGGAAAGTATAAATCAATTTTAAGTGATAATCTATGAAGCTGGACAGAAAATGATGAGAAATTAAACAACCGGTCAAAGGAAATTGACCTTGAAAATGGTGTTTATCTTCAGGACACAGTTGCAAGGCCTCTTGGCTCACTCAGATTTTTGCTGGCGGGGAGTAGTTTGAGGTACGAATTTAAATCGTAGTTCCCTGGCGTGAACTCTGGGTGGTTCTGCTGGGGGTTTCATTCATGATGTTTTGATGCTGAAGTCAATAATATTGTTTGAATGTATCAGCCAAAGCAGGATTGCCCCATTATGTAAACTGTAATATTTTACACAATCTTTAAAACATCATACGTGTGCTTAGAAGTGGTAATTGTGACTCAGCACAAATTAATTTTAAAAAATGCCTCTGCATGTTAGCGGAACTGATTTGATGACTTTTGCCTGATTTTGAATATGTGGCAAATAAATATAATTAAAATAGATTAAAAAAATAAACAGATTACATGTTGTGGAAGCCGCATAAGATATTTTGAATTATGGTGTCCTACATACACCACAAAAAAATGTTTGCCATCTGTGTTACTTACCAAAATATACCTAGAGACCGGGGAAGATTAGGGCAGTAGAGATTAAAATTAAATTTAACAGAGCTTTTTCTGGCCAAGAAAAAACCTATGCACAGAATCATCTGACTTCTAAATTTCTCAGCCTTTTTCAGTGAGTAATCAAAAGACTACTTAACTTAGCAGAATCTTTTCTTGGTATAAATTAGAGACTCCTTAATCTAATCCGGAGGCTTGTCATAATTACAATACTATGACAATGTCATTAAGTGAGCCAGATGTACAGCCACTTCATATTACTGGATCAAAGTCCTTCACCAAAAAGGGATATTACAGTAATATCTTATGTCAGGGAACCAAAAACTCCTTGAGCTCATTTCTGACACGCAATTCTTATGTGGCTCACTTGTTTCTGTCTGAACAGTGTGGCTAATAGGGGTGTGCAAAGCGGGCCCTATTCGATTCGGCCCGAATCAGGGACAGTGATTCGTTTTGTTGATTTACATCACTGTCCCTGATTCGATTTGGCTGAATTCAAAGATTTGATACTGATTCGGAGAATCAGCGATTCGGACACAGACACAGTTTTAAAAGTTTTTACTATGTACCTCGAAGCACGGCTTGTGAATGCTGTGATGCTGGGGCACATGGAGTGTCCCACATGAATGCAAGGGGGCCTCCACGTGCTCAGTGGCAAACCCAGAAGTAGACTGGGAGTACTTCCAGTCCACTTCCAGGTCTGCCGGGGAGTGTGCTGGGGTGCCCTCCCAGCTCAGCGATCAGCTGCTGGGGACCCCGGGTGTCCCCCCTCCCCTTAGGCCCAGGAGGCACCAGTCACTGAGTCAGGGTGGGGTGCGTGGGGGACCCTGCACACTCCCCGGCAGACCCAGAAGTGAACTGGAAGTGCTTCTGGTCCACTTCCAGGTCTGCTGCCGAGCACACTGGGGACCCCCCAGTGCTTCTGTGGGATGCTCCATCTGCCCCAGCATCGCAGCATTCATGAACTGCCTGCTACCTAGAGGTATGCAGAAAAAATATTTAAAGCTGTGTGCATGTCTGAATCTTTCTGAATCAATTCGGAGAGTTTAAAGGGTTCTCTGGTTTGATCTGGATTGGGAGATTCAGCCCCCAAATCAGGCTAGCTCTCTGCCAAATCAAATCAGGGACCAAATTTTTGCACAGCCCTGGTGGCTAATGGTAGCCATCTACCTTTCCAGAGCTTCTTTACACTTTTTGAAGGAAGGCAAAATAATGACAAATGATTATATGCTGTATTTTTATCTGTACAAAAATGCTATAGCTTGGCTCTACTGGAGAACATTAACATTTTCCCAGACCATCTTGCAGTTCGTCTACTTGTCCTGTTAGGATTATCTCTGGCACACTCGGGGCACATCTACATGAGATAGTGACTGCTCAGTAGCCAAATAATACTGCGCAATAGCACGTCACACCATGGGCAGTGCTAATTCGCTACTGCGTAGTACTATTAGGTTACAGCACAGTAGAGTTGCTTAAAAGTTGTTCACCGGCACTTCTGCACAGTATCTCCAGTTACCGTGAATTTATTTAGTACTTGCTAATACAAGTAGTAAGTAAATGCACAGTAATGACTGTACAGTAGAGTCTCATGCAGATGCACCTGCAGTCGTGTAACATAATCACTATCTTCTTTTCAAATGCAATGTCTGTTTCTGCCTGCAGTCAGATAGCTAGCATAGAGGTGAAGTCTTGTGGGGCTGCACTGGTGTAAATAGCACCAATTTGGATCCTGTTGTGGCTGAACTGGTTTGGTGGCGAGCTGTAATGAGTTTTGAATTGCATCTGAGCTTCTAATAAGCCTCAGGAATTGCTCATGTTAAGCGTGAACAGAAGCAGGCCGGGAAATATCTGAAAGCAGCAGTTGCTTATGTTCATTCAGTTATATGGATGACTTCCACCTCAACGTCTGTGTACATAAAGGCTTATTTTTCAATACGGGAGTACATTGGATTTGAAATTGTTCTAAGACATTTCCTTTTCCATCACCTGGGAGCAGTTCCTGATCCACTCAGTCCTACCAGATCTGGATAGTGAATCCAGCATAGAGTGAACGGAGACAAAAGGAATGATTTATAAGTAGGGACATGCCAGCGTTCGCCAATTAAGCTACATGAGGAAAAGGAGGAGGGGCAGCTAGTTACAGGCAGTAAGGCTTACAGAAAGTCTCAGTGGAAAGCTCATATTGATCAAGTGCTGGTGACATTCAAATTGGTTGTGTTATTATAGCTCTTGTGCTCTGATATAAAACTAACAGATAATAAATCTAAACAATATGTTCAGGCTGTGCAAAAATTAGGGAATTTCAGAGCAAGCCTTCCCCTACCCTGATCTTTAAAATTCAGCAAGCTTTTTTTCGTCCTAGGTCTTGAGATGTTAATGACTTTGACTAATTGTCAACACCACCAATTACTATGACTGATACCTTATCATTTCCCACAATGAGCAATGCTAATTAAAATTGATTGTGCTGCTGCTCTGGCACAGCAGCAAGTTCCCTTTTTATTTTTTGTTTAAACATGAGCTTATTGTGCCGATTTGGTGAATTAAATGAGGAAAGCTCATTATTCTGATGTTTATTTTCTAACGGGGGTTTTGTGCCGCATTGGAAGCCAGTTACAAATGTCAAAGAAACGGAAGAGCTTAAATAGAATTCATTTTTGGAGTATCAAAACACATGCCTAATAATAATATTTAGCAATTTACACCATAGTGCTTTAGATGTTTCAAACTACTGTAGTGCTCTGTGAGAGAGGCAAACATTTTTACTTCTATTTTCTAGACATTGAAATGAAGAGCGAGACTCTTTGATTCTCAACTTGTATTAATGCACTCAGTCAATCACATTACAGCCGCACACAGCAGATATAACGGAGGTTAAGAGTCAGAATGGTTAAGTCAGTGGCAAGAAGTACTATAAGCTCAAAGCTTATTCAAACCATGTACTTTATCCTAACCTGTGAAGACCGTATTTTTTCCAAGATGGAATCAACAATTGCTTACAATAGCTTGAAAACCAGGGGTTACTGTCTATTCTCACTTGGCCTAGCCTTTTTGTAAACGGATGGTGGTTAGACTGGTTGACATTGTTGTCACAACTGTTCAAAATGTTCACACAAGATCATTTGGTTTTCAGCGAAAGGTTTTTTTTTAACTATTTGTCAAAAACTAAACATGCAAAATCCAACATATTTCAGTTAAACACAAATACTTTGAAATGTATATACCAATGCCTTGTGGGAGCTATAGTTCAGTTGCCTCATGCCCTAATTATCTTTAAAGTAGATGTCCCCAGCTGCACTTCATCTGCTATCACCTACTACTTCTCTTCACCATCAGGGAGGCTGTTATGCGATGTAGGAGTTGCATTTGCCCACACATCACCCATCTGACTGAGCACAGTGAACACATGACGCACTTGAATTACAACTCCGATGCGATACTTAAATAGGATTTCCAAACAGAAAACATTCCAAGTTCGGGATTTTGATACAAAAGTAGAAATTCTCCTTTGAAAACGTTGATGAAAATCGGCTTTTCTGATCAGCTCTAATGGTGTCTCTCTTGAGCAGCTGACTTCAGCTAATCACATGATAACTTGGGCTTCTCCTCCTGAAGACTGAAGTGATCTAAACCAATTGATTCGTCCCATGGTCAATAAGCAAAGAGTTAAATGCTATTGACAGGTAAGACACAGAGATGTCTTTGATATTCCTGTACTTCCCGGTACTTAGCATAGGAAAGAAAGGCATTATCTCAAATATTGTGGTACAGTAGCTGTTAGTAAATGCTGACTTTTTAATGACAAACTTGTACGAGGGTTAAGAATAATGCATGCATAATTTCCGCCTTGACATAGTAATTATCCCACAATGGTGCTGGGCACAGCGCTTGCCTGCTTGGTGTCTTACACCAGGAATAATTTTTGAGCTGAAAAATAATGTTGCTGCTCCAAATAGATTTTTAGAAAGTTAAACTAGGACATTATAATTGTTCCTACTATCAGTCAGGGCAGTATTTTCCCAGGCTAAAAGCAGAAACCATATAAAAAATATTTACTTCGTGTAAATATGTATATAAAATAATCATAAGCAGCAATTAAATTAGTCAGCCACCGTTCAGTCTCACATAATATTCCCTCACTATTTACAGCACATTTAACCATGTGGACTTCCTCTGGGGACAGGGTTTTCTTCTGTTGTTGGTGCTGGCAAGGAGTCACTTCATAAATTAGTGGAGTACTATCGGTATAAGACGGTTACGATCAGAATTTGGCTCATTTTGAATGCCTCCTAAAATTTGCTGGAGTCTTTTATTCTACCGTGTTTGATCAGTGTGTGAGCATCACAGTGCTGTGTGGAAAATAATGGGAACTAATTATTTCATCATCTAATTAAGAGACTCTCATTCTGGCCTCATGGTTCTTGGTTCTCATCCTGCTGGCCTCTTCTTTGATCTCACCTTTTTTTCCCCCTCCCCATCCTTGGTCTGCTTTACCGAATTAAAGTGTAAGGTTTTTGAATGTGAATGGTCAGCGACTGTTTTAATGTGAGTTTATACAGAATCTGGTACAATAGTCACTGCTACAATATCAATACTGCTCCTAATAATAATTCTATTTTTTCTATTCGAGAGACTCCTGATTTTCATCTCCTTGAACCTGAGATGAAAATCCAGCATCCATTGCTGGCAAGAAGTGCCTAAACAATTTTGACACTCAGCATTTCACAGTGTAAATGATAATAGACCCCAGACTATGTTCATATAATTAATTCACAACTAACTTTTCTGTTCTTTCCTGGAAGTATTCATATAAGAGAGTGATGACAAGTCTTTCTTGCCCAAGTGCAGGGCGGCTGGACCCGATGATCTGTCTGGTCGCTTGCAGCCCCTAACTATGAAACTATGAAACTTTCCACCCTGTTTCAAACTGGTGGATATTTACACAGGCATGATTCTTCTCTGACTTTTCTATGACTACTAAGCAGAGTATTTGCCCTTTTACAAAAGGACCTTATAGCATTGTACAAACATGAACGTTTTGTGAGGTCATATGGCTAAGCTGTGCCAATTCAAGTGGTAGAAGCCAGATCTGTTGTCTTCATGTAAGGGTTTGTTCTCAGACAGCCTACACAGGAAATGTTTAGACATTTCCCCAGTGCCAGTAACATGGTTGCTGCACTAGTGTTAATAATATAGGGAATCCCAGCCCACATGCAGCTGTTGCCATATCAACACTATGTGGTATTGTGATATTACCCTTCTCAATGAAGGTCTAGTTGACATGTTTAAACTGAGCAAAGCACATCTTCTCCAGGGATTATGTGCATGTTCACACTGGTAGAAATCAGTCAGTATTACCAATGGCGAGAGATTTTTTTTTGAAGAAATTTTCCAAATATGGACAGGACCTTGGAGGCAGAAATTGGCAATGGAAGCGATTCAGACCAGGACCCTTGAGAAAGGTAAACTAATATTGATGCATAGAAGAACTTTGGGAGAGAAATCTGTGCTTTGCTGTTGGTATATGGTGAATTGTCCACTGAGTCCCCGCGTTCACCAAAGCAGCCCTGTTCTAATCAGCAATGGTTTCCATCCATTGGCAAAATGCAGAGTAGTAAAATGATTGGTCCTAAGTGAAGTTGTTCTAAGCAACTGAAGTTCAGAATTGTTGATATTTTCATCTTGATGATGTCATAAAATAAGCAACTATTTACTCATTCCAAAATTGGACTGCAAAGAAATAGTAAAACCATGTTGTCGGCCATTCTCCCATTGTCGGAGAGCCCTGAAACACTTACAGTGCTTTAGTGTCTTCACGTTGTTTCAGATGTACCATCACATACCTTCTCTAGGACAGTCTTTGAGCCTCAAGCATTTTTAGAAATTAATGTTGATACTTTTGCAATATCAGTTTAAGACTTTTTTATCGGGCAAACCTCATCTGCCTAGATAGGAAGCACAGAGCATTTTGGTGTTTAAAGGAGAAGAGACTGCCCAACAGCATTAACGTTTTATAAAACAAACAAAACACTTTAAATAGCTGTACTAAGTCAACGAATTAAAATGCCAGTGTAAATAAAGAGAACCTGCGCTGTTTATGGCCTGCTTAAGCCTCTCCTCTGTGCACTCAGTATGTGTGTGTGTGCGTGTGCGTGCACACACACACATTACAGGTGGTTTAGGAGTTGGGTCTGTAGCAATTCTGAGTCCTGCCATGCCCTGATATACTCCCAATATTACTAGAGAGAACTGGTTTGGGATAACTGTTTCTCTGCCCGTTCCATTCAAAAAATGTTGCAGACTGTTTAGCTGCAGAGAAATCTCATGCAATTTTTAGAGGGTCATCCTGGGAGTCGACTACATCCACATGAGAATGCTTTCTGCATATAGAAGGGAGTTGCTTTGACATATTTTGTAGGGTGGCAGGTGACTTTTCATATTCATGTTTTGGGTCAGCGTATTTCTGTAATGCATGGCCCCGTCACTGATTTACTTGTAACTGTCAATAGCTACAGGATCGGGGAGACCTGTTGTAGAGCTCCGTGCATTCCCAAACCCAGGGTGGACTCCCTGTTGGGTGAGATCACTGCCCCTCTTTGCAGCAGACCACAAGGCCATTTTTGCATACTTAAATAAAATGGCAACACAGAAAATACCGTGCCTGGTGAGAACAGTTGGTTTTATGAAAACCCCTCAACAGTGAAAGACATATTTTGCTATTATGAATTATCCTATTATATTTTTCTGGAAGAAAATGAGAGTGCCATTTTTTTTGGTGCCAAACAGCTGCCATTGTACAGAATGAGATGTCTGGCCAGCTGTGAGGTTCACGAACATTAATTTGCCCCTCCAGAGTGCTGCATAGCTAATTAGCGCCATCCCTCCAGTTATAGGAAGCACTTAAAAAGAGTCACGAGGGCAGACCTGAAACAATTGCTGGTGTCCAGTGTCACGTAAATAGTGTATTCTGTGCATGCCAAGTAGTGGGATGTGACTTGTTTTTAATTATTGCTTTGTACACAAATTACCAATAGTAAAAAGGAAAAGATGAAGACTAATTGTTATGCTTGAAGTCTAACAATGAAATTAAAACAACAGTTTTAACTGGTCTCTAACCCATACTCTGCCTGCTCTAATTGTGTATTGATATTACCTTCCAATTTTGCCATTGGCAGTTTGTTGCGTTTCCTGTCTCTGAATGCAGCAAGCTTCCTGATACCCAGCGAATGAGAGGTTAGCTGTAGCTCACTTCCTGTCACTCACTTTTCCTTCTCTTCCCTCCCCACCTCCTTCATCTCTTGCATGAGATTGCAAGGGAGCTAAAAATGCTTGCTTGGGAGATATAAAAGGGAGAAGGCTTGGTAGCAATACCAAAAGGAAAAAAAGAAAAATCATGCAGAGACTTATGAACAAGGAAACCTTTCATCTGTCCCCAGTAAATCAACTCAAGTAATAAGAAAAAAAAGAAGAAAAAAAAAAAAAAAAAAGGCCTGCACCTGGAAGGGATTATATGACGTGGTTGCCTGTGATAGTAGAGAACTGAACTAAGTAACCCTGAAGGCTCCTTTTGGTCCTATCTTCCTAATATATTACAGATCTTTGAAAATGTCATAAGAAAATGGGGTAAAAGAGACCTAAATTACCTAATATATTTAGAATTTCAAATGGCCTTTGACGAGAGTCCTCATGAGAGACTGCTAAGAAAAATAAGTCCTTGGGTGAATGGCAAAGTATGATCACAGATCAAAACATCAAAAGGCAGGACACAGATAGGAACAAATGGCAATTTTTTTATCACGGCTAAAGGTTGAGACCAGGGTTCTGGGTTAGTTCCAATGTCATTTAATGTCTTTTTGATTTGAAATGAAAGGTGAGCGGTGAGGTGACTGACTTGGCAGATAACACCAAGTTATTTAGGTTGGTCTAGTCCAGAGAGGACTGTGAAGAACTGCAGAGAGGCTTAAGCCAGGTGAATGTGCAGCACAGATAAAGTTCAGTTTTGATACATGAAAAGAAAGTCTGCAAAGACCTGCAAGACCTCTGTTAAGAATTTGATAAACTATGAAAAAATGACTCTCTCAGTGTTAAGGTAACATTCGGTAATGACCCTTTTGGATCTGCTGATGTTACAAGATATGACCCATTAGCTAGGTAATAGAAGTTACACATTCTGTTTACCGATGACCCTAAGGGTTAATTCCTGCAGCCCTTATTTACTCAGGAAGCCAATGGGAATTTATCACATGGAGCATTTTCAGCGGGCCTTATATTACTGTAGGCATATTCATCAATCATAATATGTGTGTCCTTCAAGACTTCCTGCTGTCCTCCTTGTTAGGGTTGTGTGTTTCCAGAATGACTGTACAGGAATTTGGATTAAGATTGAAAATTCTTCTCCAAGGGAAATGATTGTAAGTTGTGTCTCTATGTGTGTATTCATCACTTTTAAAATAAAAATGCTATTTTGAAGTACTAGACTACCTTGCATTTAAGGAGCTCAAAACACTTCAAAAAGCAATTAAGCCTTGCTCCTGTGTGAGCTACATATCACTGTCCCTGATTTACACCTGGGTAAAGTGAGGCCTCAAGTGGTGAAATCACTTGCCCAAGGTCACACGCAACAAATCATTGACTGGGCTGGGACGCAAGGCGATATCTTCTGATTTACTTTAACCACACTGATCCTAAATATCTGATTTTTTTTTCATTTTAAGCGAAAAATGTAAACCAGAATAAAGAAATATAATTAATCTTTTTGTTTTCCAGCCTGACTTTTGCACTTGAATGTTTTTTCCTGGAAAATTGATTTAAAACACCTTCCAACTTCTGAATTGATTGCAGGCTGCCTTCCAGCTTTCTCCTCTATCTATTTAAACCAGATAGAAGCCACTTGGTGTCTCTTTTTAAACAGGAGGTAAACCCTTGAATGCCCATAATGGGTGAGGGAAACCTTTTAAGGAATTAAAATGTTACATTGTTATGATTTGTGGAATAAAAGCTGAAAAAGAACTACAACATTTAGCTCTGGAATTCCACTTTATGTTTCTCTAATGCGGGCTAAGCTGCCTTACAGCAATCTTTTAAATGTAATGATTAAGACTATAATAGGAAATTCTATACGAAGCAACATTTTTTTTTGCAGCCTAAATAATATGTAGGGCAAGGTTTTAAATGAGGCTAGAGTAATGAGAGCTGTACAATAATTTTGATGATAAATTTCCCTAGAGGATAAAGAGGAAGAACAAAAGCAGGCTGTATTTAATCATGCAAGTTAAAGCAATGCAGACCAATAAATATTTGTAGAGACAGTATATTTTATCTGACCTTTGTGTAATATTGTTCCCTTTATTTGCCTAGAACTGTCAGCTGAAAATTTGGGGTAGTGTGAGATATTGGCAGAGAAATTGGGGAAGAAGTCAAGTGTTTCTTTGATGAAATCCTGTTTTTTATAAGGAATATACACAATGTCTCGTTTTCCTAGTTGAAGAAGGTATCGAATAAGAGGCAGGATCTTTTCCCAGTCCCCAGGCCTTTTTCGGGTAGCATTCAGCTCAAAAGCTTTTTGTGTGTTATTTGTTCCTCCTAGGCTTATACAATGCTTTTTCAGGCCATGTGTCTTGCTTCCTTGATGCTTTAGACTTACTGAAAAATAGGCCTTGATGGGATCTCAGGAGGTCAGCTAGGCTAACCCCCTGCCAAAGACAGGATCAACCCTGCCTAAGCCACTTATCCAAGTGTTTGCCTAACCTGTTCTTAAAAACTTCCGAGAGAGACTCTACAACCACCTGAAGTTATCTGTTGCAACCTTCTGTTTAGTTCTTCCTAATACCCAAGATAAACCTCTCTGGTTGCAATCAAAGATTATTATTACTTCTTTTGTGACCTGTGGCCACAGGGAATAGCTTATCGCCATCCCCTTCATAACTACTCTTCATGTACTTAGACTGTTTTCAAACCCATCCTTGGCTTTCTTTTCTCCAAATTAAATAATCCGATTTCTTCCAACCTTTCCTTGTAAATCAGGTTTGCTAGACCTCTGATCATTTCTGTTACTGTCTGCTGGGCTCTTTCCAATTTCTCGACGTCTTTCTTGAAGTGCGGTGCCCAAAACTGGACACAGTACTCCGGCGGAGGCCTTGGCAGTTCTGAATAGAGGGGAAGAATCATTTCTCAGGATTTGCAGGTGAAAGATTTTTCTCAGCATCTGTGATCTTTTCTACTGCTTGTACATAAGATTTTGCAGAACAATAGCCAGCAACTCTGTCCCCCCCCGCCCCCTTCCACCTTGTCTATACTTCCTTTTTATGTGCTTTTGTTTTGAAGAATATCATGTGTCTGTGTTTAGGGTGGAGGATGCACTTATTTCAACTGTTTTTTATTATGATTATGTTAAATATTGGGCAGTGGTTACCAAAGCACCTGGGGAGGAAGAACCAGCAGCATACCTACAGGCTGTCCAAGATGAACATGGGCCGCCAATGTGGGGATGCGGTCAGGAAGGCCAACCATATCTTGTCATGCATCCACAGATGCATCATGAGCAGGTCCAAGGAGGTGATCCTCCCCCTCTCCCCGACACTGGTCAGGCCGCAGTTGGAGTACTGCATCCAGTTCTGGGCACCGCACTTCAGGAGGGATGTGGACAGCATCGAGAGGGTCCAGAGGAGGACCACCTGCATGATCAGGGGGCAGCAGGGCAGGCCCTACGAGGAGAGGCTATGGGACCTGAACCTGTTCAGCCTCCACAAGAGAAGGCTGAGGGGGGATCTGGTGGCTGTCTACAAACTGGCCAAGGGGGACCAACAGGCAATGGGAGAGTATCTGTTCCCCCGAGCACTACCGGGAGTAACAAGGAATAATGGCCATAAGTTGACGGAGAGTAGATTCAGGACATCAGGAGACACTACTTCACTGTCAGGGCGGCTAGGATCTGGAACCAACTTCCAAGGGAAGAGGTGCTCGCTCCTACCCTGGGGGTCTTCAAAAGGAGACTAGATAATCACCTAGCCGGGGTCGTTTGACCCCAGCATCGTTTCCTGCCCATGGCAGGGGTTCGGACTTGATGATCTGCTCATGTCCCTTCCGACCCTACCTACTATGAAACTGTGACAGCCATTCTCTCCAGTTTCAATCTGCTTTAGCTCAACATACAACTCACATGCACTCCACGGAGACCTGATTCCAAACACCTTTGCTCTGTTGATCAATGTTTGGGATGTATATCGATTTCCAATTTAACTGTGTTAACTTTTTAGCTGTGAAAATGCTCTTGGTACCAGTTTTCACCTTGCCTGATAGTCATTGTACATCAAACCTTATTGTAATAAACCAGGATCTCATCTGGTGAGATGACTAGTTTTAGTGACTTCAGGTCTATAATGTTCTAAGATTTACTTTTCTTATGCAAGCATTATTCTAGCATGAAGTATCTGTGTTTAAGGCAATGACCTGAGAAATGCCTTTATTCTAGCCTGACAGAGTTCCCTTAGTGTTCCTTAATTTATACATCCCATCTTCTAAATGAAATAATAAACTAATTAATAGTGCAGTTGATTGCATTTATGTTGTTTTCTCGTAATAATTCATGCCAAACGAGCCTGATGTCAGCAGATCCGATTACTGTATAGCTGACCTTTATTTAAGCAATAAGACACACATGACAAGCAGTGCATTCCTGTGTGATTATGCCTCCAGTGGTGTTAGGAGGCACAAGGTCAAAAGGCTCAGTGACTTTAACTACCTGAGAAGTGGAGTGTAATCCCCTGGAAATGGGCTGTCTGGAGTGTCTTATTGCTATTTCAGAAAGGGAATTATTTCTTTTGAAAGATAAATGCATGCATTACTTTCTGTAATTGACATGGGTATGACATCACTGACTGCCAATCAGAAAGCCTCTTCATCCAGGGGTCTTAATGCTCTTAATTTCAAATACAGGTTAGGTGAGCAAAGAGGCTTTGTTAGTATGACATATCATCCTCCTTGTTTATTCAACCACATATGCTTGCTTAAGCAAGGAAAGTAAGGCTCACACTTAGGCATGCACACGCCTACAGGATTTTGAACTGCATTCTACTCTGGTTTTTGCACCATCAGCAGAAATATTAACTACATTGTGTTCATATGCTGTGAGTAGAGCTATGTATGCCTAAAAGAACCAGGTTGGCTTTTAGAAGGTCTCAGGTTGCATTTGCAAACTGGCAGTGAATTGGGGTGATGTGGGGGAGGTGGAAGCTGGAGGGAGGTGAGAAGGAAGGCATTGATGTTCAGGTCCTAATGCCTTCCTAGGAATACACCTAAATCCCTGACCTGTATGTCCCTGTAGAGCTGAGGATGGAAGTCTTATCTGCCTTTAGTACTCTGTGCAGCCACTAACTCTGCTTGTCAAAAGGAAAATCGTAGCATGACGCCACTTCTCTGATCATGATGCTTTTCAAGTAGTCTATGCTGGGATGCAGCATGGGCACCAATGCCCAGCTGTTATGTTGCGATGCATTGCTGCCAGTTCATTAGGGTTGATCATAAGTAAGAATCTGTGCCTGACTAAAAGTGGCGTAAGCATTATTTTAAGTTAAACAACGCAAGAAGTCGGAAAGAAAAAGGAGGTGCAGGGCCAGGCAGACACTTGAGTATTCAGGTACTGCAGCTGTGATTTCCAAATCGATGTTTAGCCATCAAACTCTTTCAACCTAGCACAGACTTTTCCTTTTTATTGACAAACATAACTCCAATATAATAAAACCCTCCTAATTTACAGTTATTGTTGATACATAGATGGAACTGAAGCTCTAGCAGCCTGAGGGTGTCAGACCAGGCCGGGGAAAAGTATGATATTTAGCACTGTAGCACTAAACTGACCATGGTACTGGTTGCCCTAATGAAATCTTGGTGTTGCCATTGCTGTAGGTCAACATTACGACTAATTTTCAAAGACGCTCAAGCCAGCTGGGCAAGCCGTCCAAAATTCAATACAATTCCTAGCCTACAGCAGTATTTGCAGGGTTTCCCACACTTAAGTCTGGTCCACCCAGAGCTTTGTATGACAGTGGTGATTAGGGGTGTGATTTATACCAGTGTAGCCATATGGGAACAACTGTAAGTCTAGATATTGTGCAGTAAAAAGACACCTTATCCTTTCTCTTACTAAAATGAGATACGTGGATATATGCACGTTTCAACTGCTTTACGTGAGTCCTTATTCAGTGGCTTGTACCGTTTTAATTACATTATGGCTAGTTACAGACATTCAAAAAACCAGAGGCAGAAATTCCCTGGCAGAAATATAAGTTACGTGGTTTTTTGTAAGCGGTGTAGTTTAGATCAGTAGTGAGCAGATGTGTTTGCCCTTTGGGCGGTGCAGTCTATGTGTGCCGAACCAGTCTGTGTGCCGAACTTCTGTTCTGTTACAGGTGTAGACCAGTTTCCAATCGCTTTTATACTGGTGAAAGTGTAATGTCTGTACCTGGCCTGTGGATGTAAATAAGACAGTACAGCCTTTCTGTGTGTGGACAAAGCTTGAGTAGGCCAGACATCTTTTTAGCCTGGTGAGAGATGCTGTATGGATTGGACAACACTGATTTAAATGGATGTTAAATTGGCAGAGGGAGGGGAGGCAGGTGACACTGTTCTTGGTATGAACTAGAAGCCTAAAGAATACTGTGGAAGTTGGGCAGCTGAGAGGCTATCAGGGAAAAATAAGGGTAAATACTGCACTGTAAAAGGGCAAATATTTATATAGTCTTAAATAAAGTATAGTTATTTATACATGGTATTTCTTACTAATATTTCAGTAATATTTCAAATGTCATGCACGGAAATATCACAGACAGGTGCATTGTAACATCATGATTCATCTCTAGAACTCAATTAACCTGGTGCAACCTTCTGTGTGAAAGTGGGTCCTAAATCTTGATTTTTATAGTGTGTGTGTGTGTGTGTGTGCCCATGTCTTGAAGGTGAACATAATTCTAGACTAGCAAATGCAGTTTCTAATTAGTGTTCTTATTTTTGCTTTAAACAGTGAGCAAGATATGGTGGCCATGAGTAGGATCTAATGTTCATGGTTGGAAGACATTTTTCATGCAGGACCGAGGTAATTCTCTTTCTTTTTTTTACCTATGCAAACCTGCTGCTGTTAATAATGGACATTTTGGGGTGTTCACTGACGATAACCATGACTTGGGATTTTAGGAGATTTCAAGGGCTTTACCTCTGGTTTTCCGTTTCAATTTGCATTCACTGACAAATGAATGTACGTGTGACTGCCCTCTAATACACATGATACATTTCTTAACACCCTTTGGAAATGCTGCCGCTGTAAAGAATTAAATCAAGGTATCTATCTTCTTCATCCTATTAAGTTTTCCTACAGATCTTTTATTCCATCCTGCGCCACTTTTTACTAGGTGCATCTGACATTGGTGACCTAAATAACATACATTACTACTTTGCCTCTAAGATAGTCAAGTAAATACATTCTCTAAAGAGCATAAGCAAACCTTGCTTAAGGGGAAAATAAATTAGGCAACAAGAGAAATGAATGATCCTCCATAATGCATACCCTATAATAAAATAATTGGTATTTTATAAAGGAGACGACTCTAGCAATTTTCAGTTCCCTGCTAGGTATGCTAGAATATGCTATTCAAAAAGGCACAATCAAAACCACCTCTTTCTATTGACAAATGAGAATTATTCACTTTGGTATCTCTTCCTTATTTCTAGAATAGAGCTGGGGGATTTATATGCAAGCTGCCTATCTTCCAACACCATGTTAATTAGAAGCCTTGGTTATTATAATGAAAGTCCCGTAGCTTTCCTGTCATATCTAGCCCCTTGAAATGGAATAGGAACCTTTCTCTCCACTAGGCAATGCTCCTCACTTCTCCCATTATGCAAGCAGAGAACAAGTACCTGTGATTTAATAGCTTTGCAGCTATTAAATAGATTTGCAGCTCATGCTGGGGGGTTGAAAAAAATGGGAGGCAATGCAGTTTGTTGCTGTGCCCTTGGGGAATGGGAGAATGCCCAGGGGATACACATGCTATCACACAGCACTTAACACATGTCCTACCAATATCAGTGATTGAAATGTCAAGAAACAAGGTACAGTGCAGTGGGAGGTGGGACTGGCTCCTCAGATACTGGAGGGGAAGGGGCTTACTTGTGGGGCTGGCAGAGCTGCTCCATATTCTGGCTTTATCTACACTGTTGAGGTACAGACTAGTGCAGGGGGGAACTATCCAGCACCATTTGAGAGAGCCACATCCTCTCATGCAGCCTTTGAAAAGCTGCAGCCTGCTCCCTGTGGCATCCCAGTCGAGTGACTTGCCACCAAGGATGAGCAGGCCTTTACCCTGCCTCCTCCATTTACCCAGGTTTGAAGATGTACCTACCTGCCCCTTGGCAGCTCACCCTGGGTTTCTCCATACCATCACCTTATTGAGAAAAGCCCTTGCAAAGGTGTGCGGAGAGGCTTCTTCTTACATGTGCTCCCACTGGGCACCCATGCAAGGCTCTTTATAGCACTTGGGATGCCTTTTGATATCTCAGCTGCATAACTGCAGTTCCTGATGCTGATAGGTGGAAGTTTTTGGAGTTCAGGAGCTCCCGTGCTGGATCAGTTAATGTAGTGGCAGGTGAGTGCCTTTGAGCACTGCAGAGGTTAGGGCTCCTAGAGTGGGGAGCTGGGGGTGGCAGGCTGCGCACAGGTGTCTTACCTATGCTGAGGACATAAAAACAGTTCCTCGCTGCTGCCGCTGCTGCTCACATAGCTGCTGCCGCCAGGTGCCCCCCTCCCTCCATGTTGCTTTTATAATGACAGAGTCCATGCACCCAGATGCTTCTGCAAGAGCAATGCTATGCAGCTGCTTTTGCTGCTAGTGCACGGACTTCCTGGGGGCACAGGGGGGGATTCTGGTGCCCCTACTAAATTGATGGCAAAGCCTGGGGTCCCACTCGCCCACTCGAAATTACACTGTGGTGTACTGTTGAAAAGAGCGATTGTGTAATTCTCTGTACTGTTCTCTCTGTCTGCTCCCAGTGATAATGAAGGCAGCTTGTGTTATGAGCACAGTGATACAAAGCAGTCTCTCTCATATATCAGAAACACTTCTTATATGGTCTTTAATACACTTTCCATGGTGGGTGCACTCCTTTGAGGTGAGTTATGGATCCATATTGTCATCAGACCAAACTAACTTGTATGCCATCCTTCCTTGTTGTGCGTTACTCTAGATATGTTTTAAAACATATACGTTCCTATATGCTGAAGTTTTCTCCTGGCTTGCAGGTAAATCTGGGTCTTAACTTGGGCTTTAAGCTGGGCACCTGGGTCTTTTTCATAGCAACTCATGCATTGCCTTATTCTGCCATGCAGGTGATGCTTTGATACTTGTA
>NW_005842163.1:1432788-1435961 GCF_000455745.1 Alligator sinensis | reverse complement strand
TATGTTGTACCCACCTGCTGACACTTTTGGTTCATTCCTATTCCACTTGTTAGGTACCTAAGAATGGTCCTGGTCTATACTGCTCATGTCCCTGAATGGAAGGGTTAAAAAGGGTTATTACAGTTGCGGTGGGAGATTATACTGTATGTGCAACCAGGAATGAGGTGGAGGTATCAACTTTCACATCCACTCAGCTGTAGTAGTCCAACTATGAGAGAACCTGAGAACCCCTGGCCAAGAGGCAAGAACCACAGGATTTTCAGTTTTGTTTGAAGCCGTCTTTATTTCCTATTCTGAGCACATACATAAAACACATTAGTTAAGAAAGCTTTCAAATTATTAACATATCTCGTACTTGTCTTTGAGCCAAATGAATAGCATTTGGCAAGCCATCTAAGGGTATTACACAAAGTACTTCTTGACTTGAGGCTTAATACAGAATACGGGATTGAATTTGCTACTGGTGCCTGCTAGTGATCAAACAGTTCAGGGGCCAGCCGTGTTTTCCTATTATAGAAGCCTGTTCTGGCTGTTTGATGGCGAAGCCAGTTGAAATTTTATCCAGATTGAATTGGATGTTAAAGCTATATGATTTCTTTTTGTAATTCATATTTGATCAAACATTTGTGGAAACCTTTCAGTGCCACTGTACTAGGAGGAATGTGGCTGCTTCAGCAGGTAAGGCCTTCATTTGCCAACATTTAGTAATCAAAATGTTCATTTAGTCCATGGCATCGACTTAATTTGGGTGCTTGGGAAGGCTGTTTTCAAATTATTGGGATACTCACATTGGAGTTATTGAGCATCATTAGCAACTACCAGTTGGGCATCTGCTGGGTAGATAAAGAAGGCACACATGCAGAGGAGGACCCATAGGGTGCAAAGGTCAGTGAGAGTTACCCTCAAACACCTTGATGACCCCCCAAGCAGGTGGTCCGGCAGTGAGTTTTACTGATTACACCTGAGGTATGAAAGAGCTCAATCAAGGGCTCGATCATTCATGTTCAATATGCCACTGAAGCTCTTCTCTGTCCTAGTGGAGACCCAGGAACGTTGTAGGTGGACTGGGCATTCTTTGTACTGGTCATTCTTGCAGCAAGAGCTGAGGGTCTCCGTTTTCTTTGATACCACTGTTCATGTTAGGTACTCATTGCTCTGGTGAGAGGCTCCAATATTGTGCCTTGAAACTTCTGCCTTGGAAGGTGCAAATGTGGAGGATTAAAGCACTGGGCAGACACCTAGGGGACCTTGCGTTGGTTCTGCCAATGGCCTGCACTGTGGCCTTGGACAGATAACCTCACCTCTCTGCACTTCATCTTCTAAATCTGTAAAGTGGAGACGATGAAATTTCCCTTGTCTGAAAAGGGCTCTGAGGGAAAAGCACTATGCAGTTCCTGAAAGAAGTAAAGCAGTAGCAGGTAGGGTTCTCTCTGGCTCAGCTGAGTCGTTCCTGAGGGTCCCAGAAGGTACAAGCATCAATGACATGCTCGCTGTGTGACTAACAAACTACTGCCTGTCATTGAGAAGGCTGCTTTGGTGGCTAGAACGCCTGGCAGTGGTAGTGTAGAGCATCTTGTGTCTTGCACAAGCTTCTTCCTTCTCTTCTCTTACAGCCCTTTGTGCAATTTATTATGGTCAACATTTTTATTTATATATTTTAAATGCTGTGATTTATCTGACTTGGTTATGGATTTTATGCAGGTTTTATTGGGCAAGATTCAAAGGTTTGCATTAGCAGGGTGTTTCTGCATATTTCTTCTGGCAAGCCTATAATTTCTTTCTATCTATCTATCTATCTATCTATCTATCTATCTAGGCTGTGTGAAGCTTTGGTAGCTGATTCGATTTGGAGGAGATTCGGCACAATTTGGGGACCAAATCTCCAAATCGAATCGGGAGACCAGTGAAAAGCTCTGAATCAATTTGGAAAAGCTTTGGAAAAGGTTCAGCCACTTTGGAAATGTGGCCATAGACTAAACAGGCAGCTAACAGCTGCCTCCAGCTGGTAGGTCTGTTGGGGTTGGGGGAGCAGGGAGGGAAGGAGTGTGGGGGAGGGAGAAATTTGGGCTTGGGGCTGTGACAAGCTGCCCAGGTGGGATGTGGTCGTGCTCTAGCTCCAGGAGTAAGGGGGCAAGCGGCAGCAGGGCATAGCCCCTGCTCCCAGCACTGCCACACCTGCATCCTGTGCCCCCCATGCCAGCTGGCAAGCATCAACGGGGCACAGCCCCTGCTGCCAGCACTGATGTGGGTGCAGCAGCACTGGGAGCAGGGGCTATGCCCTGCTGCCACCCAGAGCAAGCTGTGCCTGCATTGCGCCCCCCCTGCACTGGCTGTGCAAGTGACAGCAAGGCACCATCCCCTGCTCCACCCAGCCTCCTGGCACTTAAAAAAAAAAATAAATAAAAAAAAAAGGAGCCCCCCTGCCCCTGTGTCCCATTTTGGTGGCCCCAGCTTCCAGACAGCACACAGTGCCCTGCTGAGCCATGCTTCACCCGCACCATAGGGCAGCTGCCACATGGATACCAGACAGGGGGGCCGATCCCCACTGGCCCCCCACTGTGCTGCGTTGCACAAAGAGGCTCTGCCACAAGTTCCCAGAGGCTCTAGTCACTGCTGCCAGAGCCAGTGAGTGCGGGGTTTTGTTTTTTTTTTTTGGTTTGTTTTTTTTAAGTGCCAGGACTAGGCTGGAGCTGGGCAGGGCAGCCATGGGGGCTTCTCCTGTGGCTCCCCCTGCTTGGGGAGAGGCAGGCACAGGTGGAGGAGCCAGAGGAGAACCTGCAGCTGCCTGGCTGTGCCTGCCTCTCCCCAGTCGATCCAAATCACCGAATCAGTGCCAAATCTTCCAAAGCCGATTTGGCTGAATGAATCGAATCACTGTCCTCCAAATCAGCCGAATCAGAATCCGAATATAATGTTGGCTACAAACATCCAACTCAGGATCCTTAAAATCCTGGTTTATTAGGCAGATTGAAACACTGTAATGAAGTTAAATCATAAACCTTGGGGCTGGTCCCCCCCCCCCCCCACACACACACACACACACATGCACACACACAGTAGCAAGCTACAAAAGTCATAGATTCATAGATGCTAGGGGCAGAAGGGACCTCAATAGATCATCGAGTCCGACCCCCTGCATAGGCAGGAAAGAGGGATGGGTTCAGACGACCCCA
>NW_005842163.1:1413000-1432771 GCF_000455745.1 Alligator sinensis | reverse complement strand
CCCTCGGTGGCTACTGGATGGCATCTGTCAGCTCCAGGGGTCGTCCGCATGTATGTGCAGGTTTGGAAGTCCGTTGATGAATTTTAAATAGGGCTCTGGGAGCGGTTGATCTGGAGATATTCAGCCCAAAAGTTGGTCCCAGGCGTTGATTAACTCTAGCTTCTAGCCCTTGATCAGTGATGTTTAGAGATTTCCCAGTTGTTACATTGTCTTCTATTAAGTTCTTCCATTGGCTGATCTGCAGTTTCCCAGGTGTTAATTGCTGCCTGCTACCATGTTACACATTCAATCATTGATTCACTCGCTCTTTCAGGGGCCAGCCTGATACAGGGAAGGGCAGTTTGATTCCTGCCCTTGTTAACATTGTTACAATGTATAACTTACTTATGAAACTAAACACATTTAGTTGAAAGTTGAAAGGTGAGGAGTATAAAATATAAGCTACAAACGTAATGCCATGGCACACAAATAGATAAAACCAAATACAAGGGGACATATAAAATGTGCACATACAAATTTCAAAACACAATTCCTTATCTTAAAGTGAAAGAAAGAGGAAGGAAGAAAAGGTAGAAGAGAAACATATCCAAAGAGGGGAGAGCAAATTCAGGCAAGAGGAAAAGGGGGCTTTCTGCTACACAAATACTTCCCTATTCGTACAGGCTTTCTATCTATCTGTCTGTCTGTCTAACCTCTCACTGCACTTGGCCTTTCCCAGGTGTCTGTCAAAAGCTCAGAGCCTGTAGAACAGAGCTTTCCAAACTGTGTGCCGCGACACATTAGTGTGTCGGCGGCAGTGTGTAGGTGTGTCGCGCGAAATGCAGAAAATTTTGCGGAAGGGCACTGCGGAGCTCCCTTACTCGCGTCTGCTTCCCTTGGCCCCTCCCCCGGAACTGAATTACTGTGTCGCGAAATGATGCATGTCTAAAAAGTGTGTCACCAACATGAAAAGTTTGGAAAGCTCTGCTGTTGAAGGATGTACGAGTTAGGAGGAGGGAAGCTAGGAGCTGGGTGACAACTAGAGTAGAACAGAGAATCAGAGAGAGCTTGCAGGATGAGGACTGCCTTTGCACATGGTATAGGAGAATTGGAAAGAAAGAGAATCATAGCTGCAAGAGTGGCCTAGAGGACACAAGTAACTTAGTAGATCATAGGAAACAGAGTGTGGAGAGTTTTAGTGTGCTGTTTTACCATATTCATTTTCACTAGCAAAATCCTGATGACTTGAAAGCAAGTTTGTATACTCAGTGTAAAATCCTTTGGGCCTAGAAGCAGCAAAATTGTAGGTAAATCAAAAAAAGAAAAACTACCCAAATTTGTTGCTTAGAAACAACACTTCATGAGCACATCATAGAGGCATACAGGTTCCTAAAAATCTCTAAGGGGCAGAAGGGTAGGCCCAGCCTCACGGAGCCTGCCAAGTTCCAGCCACATCAGCTAAAACAGTAAGTAACCTCTTGGTGTCCGCAGTGTCTGAGTGCTATGTTTCAAATTCCCAATGTCATGGGCTAGGGACAGACATTACAGTGTAAACCAGTTTAAGTGACCAGAAACTGGTTTAAACCTGTCACAGAATAGACATTCAATGCAATTAACTAGTTTGAAAATGGCCAAAACCGATTTGAGATAAACCTGATTGCATGTAGTATCAGACTTAAATGATTTGGCTCAAACCGGTGTATGCACTGTCTGTCCCAGACCATGGCGCCCGTTCAGAAATCCCAGGTGACTGTAGGGACGGCACTCAGATCCTTCTGCTGCAGAAGCACGGCCCCCTAGTATCTGGGGCAAAGAACGATTTCCTGCAGTACAGCAGCATAGAGCCTGACACAGTTTAGATTACAGTCAGAAGAGGCACATTGTGTGTACACAATATCCTGTTCAATTTACATGTCTTTTAAGATCTTTTTGGGTAGCAAGGAACTGGCATTTTTTTTTTTACGTCTTTGTAGATGGGGATGAAAGAGTTTGCTCCACAGGTTATACAGCAAAAAACAAAAAATTTTAAAAAAAATTAAAAATTCAAAGCAGTGTAAAACTAGAATGGACCTCCTGGACTGAATGCCATCTCCAACTGCTGGAAATCGGATTGTTTCACTGAGTGCCTTATTCAGAAATTCCCTTCCCCCCTCCCTGGGTTGGTACAGGGAACTAGATGTGGTAGATTATTGTACAAAGTCACCCTGGAGTTATAAATGATAGGAGCTGCAGTAGGGAGCCTCCAGAAGTTATTGATATAGATGTCATGAAGAGAGATAGGTATCTTTCCCACTCTTATACTCTAGGTCATTGTTAAATAAAGGATACCAAACTTAGCCTGGGGGATTTTGCATAACAACAGTCTCCTGTGGGGTTCTTCCTATAAAAGCTCCGCCACTAGCCTCAGTATCAATTATTACATATCACCAAGGCTCTGGGTTAAACCAAGAACAAAGGGAGCTAATAGAAAAAGACACAGTGGTCAGAGGGCAATCACAATTGCTGATTATTTCATGTGCCCTAAGGGCTTTAATACTGACATGGAATAAGATGATGTAAGCAAGCACTGAATAGTGTCCAAAAGGCCCAACAAGAAGTGCACGCCTCCGAATTGTGTATGATGCTGCATGCTTATAGCTCAGACTCTTTGTGTTGTTTTGAAGTTTCCTGTAAGTAATGAAGTCTTTCACCTGAGAACTTGGGCACTCTTTTTTTTCCTTTGAAGGTAATGCTGGTAGATGTTTCACAAATTAGTTTCAACACAGTGAAGTCTATTGTTTCCAGCTGTGAGGCTCCAGTGTTCACCCCACTTAACTTCTTCAAACAATACAGTGAAACCTGCTCTCAATCTTGTTTTCAAATTTTTTATCAAGTCATGGAATATAATTGAATTCCTTGCTAAAGGGAAGCACGCTTGGAATAAAACTAGATGGGTTGATTCACAGAGGAGCATGGCGCTGATACGAGTGTCACAGAATTGCTTCCCCTCCCTCCAGCTTCTTTTAAATGCACCAAAACTTAGAGACTCCTTTAACCCCTTCTTCTGCTGCTCACTCCTGCCTTGCAACTTTTCTTGTAGACATGGAAATAGGTGACAGGTGGGATCTCCCCAGTGGTCAGATTCTCACTATATACTGTGTTGCTGATGAATTATTTAGGGTCTGATTCTGCTACTCCATGGAGTAAGTTCCTTAAATCCACAAGTGGCTCCCTTGTGGTGTGTCTGAATCCAAAAGCCTCCAGGGGCTTGTCCTCAGGTTGTGAAGCAGATACGCTATCCCTTGCTCAGGGCTTTGCCTGAAGTGGAAATCAAACCCAAAGCTGGGTTCTCTGGGGAGTTCATCCTGACATCAGAAATATCACTGGAAAAGTTATGGTCATGTTTAGTCAAACCTAGGATTCCAGACATGAATGATTTAAAGACAACAGGTAGATATAGAGACTTACTGAAGTTTATTTCCTACTTTTTTCAGTTCTGTAGGTACTCTGGTGCTTTGCAGAACAAAAAGGGTGGTCCCTGTCCTGAAGAATAATTTAATTTGGACAATGACACAATAAGAATAACATGTCTTTTATCCACTAGACTAGGATCTGCAGTAGTGGAGACCAAACATCCATGTCATCTGGTATCCTGCCCTGGGAATGGCCAGCAGCAGAAGCATCAGAGATGTCAATAGCAAGCTCTATAACAGACACTTATAAAATAACCTTCCATTGGAAGAACTTGTTAGTAACTCGGTTTTCATCCTGAGTCATAGAAATTTGAATCACTTAAAAAAGCACTCTCATGTATAACCAAGAGGGTTTCTACGGACCACCATAAATGCCAATTCATTATTGACGTGTACTAAGCTCTTGGTAACAAATGGAAGTGAGCTCCACACATTAGTGTTGGCTTTAAAAAAAAAATCTGTTTTCCAGTTTAAATGTCTTGCCTGCCAACCTCATTGACTGGGCCTTGTTCTTGTACAGAGAGAGGCTACATTGGAGAGCTCTCATTTTATCATCTTTAAACCTTTCATTCTCCTGAATATTTCTATTCTGCCCCTTCTCATTCATCCCTTCTCTAAACAAAACAATCTTCCCTTGTAGGACAGTCGTTTTTACCATCTTTATAGATACATGTTGACAAAAGTTGTACCAAGTGTTCCAAATGGGAGTGGATATACATATATATATATATATATATATATATATATATATATTGTATCAGCATACATTATTATACAGATATATAATACATATTTTATGTAATCTTTTTTTTTGTTTGTTTGTCTTTCTGGCCCATCTTTTGAATGGAACTTTATTTCTCATAGAGATACTGCTGGTAGAAGCAAAAGAGCAAGGTTATTACTACCTCACTGTTTTGCAGCCAGAAAGTGGGACATGCGGAGTGAATAGCTGTGGCCATGGGAGAGCTCTTTGTTTGCGTGACATCTGTGTTAACATTTCTCATGCTGCCAGAGACCCGCTTCCTCCCTAGATAGCTTTGGTTTAAGATTTGTGTGTGTGTGTGTGTGTGTGTGTGTGTGTGTGTGTGTGTGAATTGGCTATAAAGAGACCCCAGTGCTTCTGTTTCCCAGCCTAGAAAGCATATCTTGCAAAGGTTCTCAAACTGTGGCCTGCGGGCCATCAGATATGCATTGGGCTGTTGGTGCTCGTCTTCAGAATAGAGCATCAAAAAGGGTTGGGAGTAGGGAGAAGAATGACTGAACAGCTGGGTTGGGAAGATACCTTTCTCTCAGAAACAGATCTAAAGATTCAACAAATTATATAACCATGGTTCTATATAAATTTCCAGTTATTTTCCGGTGGCTGATGGGAAAGGCAGTGGTTTCGTATGAGGATTAAGGACATGGATGCTGGAAGTCCAACCATTCATATTGCAAGTTGAGTAAGAAATTTCACTAAGGTTGAGAGGACTGGGAAAATGATACACAGCTTTAAAGTAGGCGCTGGATAGTTTCTGAGAGCACATGCACAGAATCACTTAATTCAAAATGACGATGGCTTCTTCGAGACAAAAACAAAAAGATGCATTCTAAAGGTCAGTCCCCAAAATCTGCACCTAGATTTTAGACAACAGAGGTTAGAGGTAATTCCACTTAGGATGTGGGTCATGCATAGTATTTGCTAAAAACCACAAAGGTTTTAGAAAACAGAGCACCTTAGGATAGATCTTATCTACTAAATTATATAAATCTGTTTCTCATCTTTGAAAGGCAACTGGGAAAATATAACTATGTTTCATTCATTTTGCCTCCTCCCAGGTTGGTGGCACATTATAAATATGATATTATGAAAATATAATTGTCCCTCTTCATTGCTCGTATGCTCATCATTGTGCAACACTAGTCGCACTTTTCATTAAAGTGAAGCAAGGCACGAATTTCAAGGGACTGTAGAGCTGAGACTCCGGGACTTAGAAAGATTGCTTAAAGGCATTTTGATATCAACACTGAAAATACTTGGGAATCATGGCAGTAATATATCTTTGTTAAATAGGTGGCAGCTGTGACCAATCAAGACTTTTCTTGGTTTTCCAACCAAGGGTGCATCTACATGTTGCCGTACAGTGCCATGCTTTAGTACTTCCTTTTGGAAATACTAAAGCACAGTGCAGTACAGGTGGTTACTGCACCGTGACCATGATGCACAGTTAGATTTGGTGCTACAGTGATGTAGGTGCTGATCACGTGTAGACCCATGTGATCTCTCTGTCTCTGTAGCACACTGTACAGTGACGTACTGTGTCGCTATGTCCCCATAGGATGACGTATAGATGCGACTATAGAGAAAGAAGAAGCTTCTACTAGAGCCAGTCTCTGGACTTTGTGTGGTATGGCAGTAGTATAACAAATACACAATGGCTATAATGCCATGACTTCTTCCAAAATTTGGTTTCTTACTCCTCTTATTGAAGTCAATGTGAGTATTACCTCCTAAGTTTTGAAAGTCCCATCTAGTAGAAAATGTTGAATATGGAGTACTCACAGGAAACTCCTGCAAGAATCTATACAAAAGTGTATGTATAGGATACTTTGGAACTGTAGGAAATTGTGAGTACCCAAATAACAGAAGTTTGTTACCTCAATTAAATCAATAGGGAATATGGCTGAAAAAATAGTCCATGTATCTGCATCAGCTTGTGCTGGCCTGTGGCTTGAAAATGTTACTGGCCGCTATTTTATGGAGTTTAAACAGACATCGTTCCGCTTAAGGCTAAAAGGCAAAAAGCTTAGTCCCAAAAGCTATTGTTTTATTTTTTAAAAGCTAATGGATAGTGCAGCTGGATTGCCAACGGCATGTAGCCTTTACTGTAGGTGAACAAGCCAAGGCAGAAAGACGTTTGGTGCTCTTGGTTGGGAATTATGTTTTCACTGCCCATACGTCATGCCCATATGGTCTTTTATAGAAATGTTGACAGTACATGCCATCTTACACTCCAGCACACCTGGCGGCACAAAGGCAACGTCTGTTTCCAGCCCTAGAGCATATACCTCAAAAGAATAGATGATCTGCTGCAGAAGGGAAGACAAAAAGAGATAGAGGCAGTTCTGGCAAGATGGATTATAGCACATAGGAAGGAAACCAGAAATTAAGGATTTGCTTAAAGCCGAAGGTTTTGTACAAATTATACATCTGATAATTTACCAGATTGCGGCATATATGTAATTGTATTTTCTTTGTACAATATATGGTATTGTATTTCCTTAAGGCACTTGTCCTTTGAAGTGGACTTTTGATGCTGGATTAGGGTTTATTCTCACTCCAGTTACTCAGGTCTGTGTTGCACTTAGAAACCACATTTTTAACCTAGTGCTTTTAGAATTGACACAACACTCGGTTGATAAAGAGCAGAAAGGTTGCTTTAATCACTACCAACAATTTACAAAACTAAATGATAGAAAAAGACCCTTTCCCAGTATAAAATGAGCTATTAGTCCTTGTATTATCTTAGCTGCAAAGAGAACTTTACCCAATGCAGGCAGGAAGCAGTTCTTGCCCAGCCTCCCAGTGTGGATCCTTCACTTGCGGCTGGGTGGTGCAGGATGGCTTCTTGATCTTCCTTCAGCTGCACACACCTTGCTGCCGGTTCTGTCTTGCTATTTATACTGTTTTAATTAATTATAGCTTCAAAGCATTCGTGCTTGATAGTTGGTTAATCAAAGTCCAAACAAAGCAGGCAAGGACAGAATGAGCATAGTACAATTGTATCCTGTTTGTGCATTTGTGAAGTTTGCAAGCAGAGCTAGGAATCAAATGAGATGGGTATTGATCACAGAATATTATTTTTCATATTTTAACAATGGAGCGTAATGAATAGCTGCATCAAATGGCTTAGGGAGATAGTGAAGATCAGAGACCATTGGATACAACAGGTGTGAGTTTGAGGAGAATACACATTGGTTCATAATAAGCATTTAAAAATCGACTGCCTATTTTGAGAAATATGAGAAATATGCCTTAATTAATACATGCAAATGCGAGGCAGTGAGGATCGGGCAAAAGGTGTGAGGTAGGTTAGATGCAGACATGTAGACTGACTTAGCATAAAACTTTAGATAGTTATTGGATGTTTGCTTTGGGAAATAGGTCTTAATCAAAGGGGAAGTGTGTTAACCAGGATATATTTACAGGCATGTTTTCAATGCACCTTGGCTTTTCTTGTCTCTTATAGGCTTTGCTTTGAACTAGATATTTGACTTCTTTTGTTTTCTTTAATGACACTTAGCTGCCCAGGCCACTTGGCTATCTGGCTTGCTTGCTGAGTCTTGTTAAATATATGTAATGAGTGTGTTAGGTCTCTGCCAATACTTTTAACCACCACATATTTTTTTTAGGCTCAGGTGTGGTGGAAGGTTGAGGACTATTATTATGACTGTTATTATCTTATGGCATGGGTCTGGTATTGGGTACCGCAAGACTCCACTCTCTCTCATGCCTAATGGGTTGCAAGCCATTAGCGGAGTTTGATTTTTCTTTGTCGCAGGCTTGTTACCACAACCCGGTCTTGCCCCAGCCACTGTCTTGCCTTTTTTTGCAAGAGGCACTGTCCAAGCTTTTATGGCTTTCATAGTCAGCAGTCTACACAGAGGGTAGAAAGGAGCTAAAAGGAGCAGATTTCATAGATCCGAACAAGGGATGACTTCTGCATCCCAGTCCTACAAACAATATAATCGGGGCAGATTCTGCCCCTTCGCTGAAATAAACAGGGCTTTGCACAGAGCACTCGCTGAATCTTAGAGAGAGGTGGTGATAAATGCAGAATTAGGACCTGTGGTATTGCTTAGTTTAATGTTCGGGTTATGCTGCTCCATTCATTAACTGGACCCACACTGAAGAGAAGTAAACATGGATAGAAAAGGAAGAACTAGTTATGAGTGAAAAATGTTGGTAAAAGAAGTATCTAAACAGGGGTTATCAACCTTTTTAGACACATGGCACCCTAGGATACACTCAAGGCACTCCCTGGAAAAGTCCAGCACTTAGTTAGTTTGCAGTAGCAGCCGGGTTAAGAATCACTGCTCTAATGTTTGATTTGGATCACCTAGCAGAGAGGTTGGTCACTTTGGCCACTTTAATTCTCTCTGATAAATAATTCAGCCAGCTACCCAGCGTAACTCATCCTAATTTCACTGAAACCAGTGGGATTATACTCTTTTGTACCACCAGTTGGACACATCCATTGTATCTTGACTTTATTTTTAAGTACCTGAATACTAGGTTTTCTATGAGTGGAGAACTGGAGATGGATAGCTAGTGGTGTCATACAGAGCTTGTGGTTGATGCATCACCTATGGATTTTTGCATCTATTTAAAGCAATTCAAAGTTGCATTTTGCACATTTTAAGCTAGAGTCAGTATTTTACAAGCACTTCTGCTTAGAGAGTTGTCATCTGTAACATCATTTGTTTAGTTTTATAAAGTGTGCTGTCTCGAGCTCAGCATGCATGTACAAGGTTAAATGAAACATAACAGCAAGGATGTTTGTGCTTTTGCAGAAGATGTTGCTGTTTAATGCTTGTATAGCACATACTTGTGCATAGTTATTTACTTTGGCAATGGTTTGCATTTGAATCTAGTTTCTAGGATGGTAGGAACTGCACTGGGACTTCAGCATGAAACAAAGAATGAGAGAGGTTTGCATAACTGAATGGAGCAAGTGCGAGAGGGAATGAAGGAGGTCAGAGAGGAGTGGGCTGTGTTACTCGAGATGCGTTGCACTTCATCATCAGGTGGGTGTCACAGGCCAGCTGGGCACTGTGAGTGTATTAATTTTATCACAGGCCAGCTGAGCTGTTTGATTCAGTTTCGGATCGAGAGGGAAAGTTGGGAGTGAAATAAAGGCAAATTTATTACAGCTTACACACACACACGAGTTAACAGAAAGATAAATGTGATAAACAGATAATGCAGTATTAAAGAGCTAATAGTAAATAATAACAACAGATAATAACAACAGATAGATAGATCAATTCTGTCGCAGGCCAACTGGGCACTGCAAGGGTATTAGCCACTGGGCTGTTCAAAACAACAGATAGACAGAGATGGGTTGGCAACTTATCGATAGTCCCTCAATGCCAGGTACGTGCCAAGTGATTCCAGTGAAGTCAGGCATCCCCGATTGACGCTGTCAGAGGGATTACCGGGGAAAGTCCCTTGATCAGGATCCAATCCTCACTTACACCAGGAGTCTGGGGTCCAGGTGTGGAACAGAAATGACCATTCTGTTCCCTCCTTCCTGCTGGTCACCTGATGCACGTGCTTTTTATACCTAGTTTTATGTTAATCTGTTGGCCTCAGAGCCACTCACAATGTTGCCCTACAGCTGTTACCCTATGGCATTGAAAGGTGTTAAAAATTATCATAAAAGGTTACTACACAGACTTGGGTTTATCCAATAAGCAAATTATGATGCAGCACCTTTAGGTTTGAAATTGACATTGCTCTGCCTAAGTTCCAACCCCTTTTAGGTTTCATTTGAATATGCTTTCCTGAGATATGCTTTCCTGGAATGTGTTGGGTATGCCAGGCAGTCAGATCCAGTTTTATCATCAAGGCTGAACCCTGAGCAAAAAACTGTTATGTCTCCTAATTTTACAGCTACAGCTTCACCTATGGGGCCCAGTCAGTTCCACGAACAGTTAATTTATCATTTTGTTTAAACTTATGACAGACAAGTTACATTTGCAGTTTACAAACTTACAAGCTTTATATTAACTAATATTACCTGTTTAGGCAAAATCCCAAATGCCTCCAAGAAGCACATATTTATTGCTTATTAATCCCTCTAGTTCTGGCTGTCACAGGTGGGCCACCAGCAGTGGGGATCCGAAGCTGGACTTCTGAAAGTTAAGAGGTCAGTGTCTACTTTACAGCAAACTTATCATCGTCCCAGCCTCAACTAGAGAGGGCATGGGCTACATACGATATGTGATGATCATAGACCCGGGCAGGTAGGAGTGTTTTGTTTTCTGAGGCATTGCAGAGGAACCACTGACAGGTAGTCATCCTCCCTTGGGTGTCAGGAGAGAGAAATTTGAATTCAGAGGATTCTTTAGTCCTAACCCACTGTATCCTTAAGCCAGCCAAGCACCTGTCATCGTGGACAGCTGATGTCGGCCCTATTCCATTTGTTGGAGTGAGGCTATATTGACTAATGCTCTTCTGCACTCAGAACTGTGGTCTTATGAGGAGTCCTTATTTCACCTGCATATATACCATTCGACACGTTTTATGGATTCACAGAAGTTTAGGGCTGGAAGGGACCTCGCAAGATCATCGGGTCCAGCCCCCCTGCTGTGGGCAGAAAAGACTCTGGGTTCAAATAACCCAGCAAGGTGTGCATCCAGTTTCCTTTTAAAGATCTCCAGGGTAGGTGCCTGCACCACCCCTGCTGGGAGTCTATTCCAGAGTCTGGTCACACCAACTGTGAAGTTTTTCCTTATGTCCAGTCTGAAACCTTCTGGGAGTTCATGACCGTTGCTCCTGGTTTTCCTCTGGTGCACTTTGGTGAATTGTTGTTCACCTAGCCCCTGATGCTCACCCCTGACATATTTGTAAGATGCCACCAAATCCCCCAAAAGTCTTCTCTTTTCTAGGCTGAACAGTCCCATATCTGTCAGCTTTTCTTCATAAGGCTTGCTCTTCAGGCCTTTAATCATCCAAATGGCTCTTCTCTGGACTCTCTCAAGCTTCTCCACATCCTTCTTGAACTTTTACTTCTGTCATGCCTCTCACATTGGTCAATAGATAATGACTCTTTTGAAATATGGGAGGGTCTTGTTTGTAACCCCAGGCGACACAAGATATGTTTTTGTGAATTCTCATTCTCTCTCTCCTCTCTTGCAGCATGAAGTATGTTTTCCCCCTTGGCTCAGCTGCTCATGTACATCCTCTTGCTGACTTAGTCCTTAATTTATAGCCATTTTAGCAGGATATATCAGTACATATGGACACTTCAGGATCAGTTATAATAGCAGCACTGTAGCTTAGGTAAAACACCATTATGATAAGAAATAAATTCCTGCCTTTTATCTCTTCCTATCTTCCTGTTAATTAAATTGAAGCTCTTTAGATATATTGACTTTTTTTCAGCTTTTTTATTGTGAAACCAAAGTAGGAGGAATTAAGTGGGTAATGACTGTGGCCAAACAGATGGCAAAGTTTCACAGAAACTAATTCCTGCTGGGTAAATTTTGTCCTAAGGATTTACAAAGCAGCCAGTGGTCAGGCAACACCTGCTTATAAATATTTGATGTTTCACATGGTTTTGAAGGCTAGGTAAATGGAGTGGTGGGATCCGAAATTGAATAATAAGAATCTGTCAGAAACGATGTCCTTACATTATATCTAAACAACGGAAAGCAAAAGAATCTGAGATTAAGTTGTACATTAGTTAAAAAGAGGTACTTTTGGAACAAAGCTTCTAATGTTGAACAGAACTCTCCCTCTAAGCATCTTTGTGAGTAAAGAGTAGGGCTGTGTGAAACGGTACCGTTCTGTTTCGACTTGCGTTTCGATTGGGCTCAGTTCCCTTCCCCAGCCGGATCGATCCTAGCACTGGGGAGGGGAACTGCCATGCAGAGGGTAGGATTTTCTCAGGAGCCGGTCTGAGATTGTGGAACAAAGTGCCACAGGAATTAAAGCTATCACAGGTCTCACTTAAAGGCCTTGTCACATGTTGATTTGCAACAGTTGCAAATCATTGGAATTCAGTGACCTATTGAAGTTAGCATAGGTTAGGTGGTAACCTTTGCCTGAAAGGGAACATTTCAATGCTGTGAGGGCATGTAACATGTACTAAACTGCTTAAACATGCATCTGTTCACATTTTAACTGCTCTTACTAAGTGCTAAGTTGAATGTGTGGTACCACCTGTTTCAAGAGCCAAGTGAGTCCTATGGATCTGTCTTCACTAACATAAATACATAGTAGCATGTGCATTTAAAAAAACACAAAACCAAGAAAATATCCTACCTAAATAAAATGCTTCATTTCACACACAGTTGCCCCACCTGAGGAGAGTAGCAGAGGATGATTTGAATTTGAATAGGAAGGATGTTAGTCCCGCTATTTTGTGTACTATTAGAAGATGCTCAGATACTGTAAGGATATGGGCTGTACAAAAATCTACAACGCATAGAGTGTAATAGAAACAGAAGCTGGAGAGAGCCACTGGCCCAATGCAATTCTTGCCTAGTTGCAGCAACTTATTAGTACAGGTAGAAAATGGAATTGTTTTTATAAAAATCTCAAATTTGAGTCATGCCTGCAGATGCTGCTGAAAATTGTGACTCCATTGTGCAAGGTGCTGTACAAATAATAAAAGACGGTTCCTGCTCGCAAGAGCTTACAGTCTAAATCAGTGGTTCTCAACCTTCCAGCCCCCCAGGTTGGCTAAGTGGTGTGGGGCCCATGTACAGGCTGGATCCAGCATGCATTGTTGGCCCCCATGCACCCAAGTGCCCCAGCTGCAGACCTGACTGTGATCTGGTGTGCAGGGGAACATCATCCTGCTCATGAGGTCTCACATGGCTTCAGAAATTGGGCAGTCAGAGAACAGCAATTCATGTTGCCACTGCTGTCCTGGTGCCAAATTCTGGACCTGTGGGAAGACCCACAGGCTGGATGACATGGCTCAGTGGGCCGGATCTGCCCCGCAGGCTGGAAATTGAGCACCACAGCTCTAAACAGACAAGACAGTGTGGGAGAAAAGCAGGGTGATTATTATCTCTATAATACAGATGAGGAACTGAGGACACAGAGACTGTGTCTTGTCCTAGGTCACACAGGAAGACTGGGGGCAGAGCCAGGGATTGAGCCTGGTCTATTGTTTCATCCTCAATGGCAGCTTATTCAAAATATATTAAAGAAATCCTAAAATAATTGCCTGCCTAGAGAGGCTGGGGTGAAGGAAGGGAAGCAGAGGATTTGAATTACAGTTAAGACTATTATGAAATATTGCCTTTCTCCTCCAATGTCAGTATTGCCGTATTTATTCATACTGTGATGGAGAGCTCAATTGAGAAGAAAAAGAAAGCAGAGTGATATAGGGAACTCGCTGATCATGAGCGTCCAAGCCAGGCAGTGCTGTGTTTGAGGTTCAGCTGCTGACTGACAGTGTAGTTGTTGGCAATTAATTTAACCACCCTGTATTTGCTTTCCTGCTTCCTTAAAATCAGTGTAATATCACATACCTGTCTTGTGCACAGCTGTGCATTACGGATTAATTAGATATTGTTTGTACTTTGCTTTTGAAATAAAAGCCATTATGATTACTTGTTTTCTTTTTCCCCAAGAAAATAAAATGCGGAGCATGGGACTTGCTTCACAAACTGGAAAGCATGCTGTGCTGTGCTATTGGCAAAAGGCCCTTGCCTCTACATTCAGTCTTCCCAGGTTAATAGCAGAATCCCAGCCTGACCACATACAATCCACCCAGGCTTTCAGGTAGTAACCAATGATTGGGCCTTGCTGTCATTAAATCTGCGTGATAGATACCATCTTGGTTATCATCAAGAAGGCTGCTAAGGTGATGAATAGGGTCACAGAGTTCTCTTTAACCTACAGTTTCATCTATAACATAACTTGTGGTATTGATAATCATTTGCATTCATTACCCAGCATGCATTTCCAGATCACTGCTATTTCATAGTCCTGGAATCTGAAAGGAAAAAAAATGCATTTTAAAGGTAGGAGCTTTGGAGTAACCAGTGGAGGATGACGAATAAAGTCTTCTTGGTCTTTTCCCACTGCTGTAATTTTAGTCTGACTGCTCCATTTCATATCAGTTTGGGCTGTTTAGTCTCCTGTGTCATCAGACTTCACTGCCAAGGCACCTCTTTTGAACAGACTTTACTAATGGGCAGTTCACTGAGAATAAGAGCCAGAAATTTCAGAAGTGCTGAGCAAGCGCATGCTGAAGTCAGTGCTAGCTGGAGGTGCTGGGTCCTTTTGAAAATCAGAGCACTTCTGTAAGCTTAATGAAGGTGTGTTGTAATGCAATATTAAGTGCTTCTGTTGCCATCAGCCATACCAAAGGAACTTAAATATTCATAGTTGAAAGCACGAATGTATTAACACCTTGTGGTCTTTGTGTTCGAATGAAACAGCTTCCAGTGTATTACTTTTCAGTCGCTTCATCTTCAAACAGAAGTCCAAATGCTGTTTAAATGAACATTGATCAAATCAAGATGCAAATGAGATTTTAACAAATATATGAGATGGGGGAAAATTAAGATTTACAAATGGAAGCCTTTCATATTGCAGAATTTTATGGCTTAGGATCTCATAATTTGTTAGGATCAGTGGTAAATTTTATATTGCAGCATATTTAAAAGTTTTCTTATCTTGGCATTTTAAATAGTTTCAACTAAGCAATAGATTTACAACTTATTGCACTAGCAATGCAGTCCTCTTGGGTTAGATTCATTTTCTGTAGTATTTCCCTTTACTAACATACTCATTTAGCCTAGCAAATGTATATGTGTAATTAAAAGATAAATATATTTCTCCTCAAATATATTCACATTTTAAACCTACCATGTAGCACAAAATGATACCTATAAAATAAGGATAAAGTTGTAGGTGTGTATATCAAAGTCTGTTAAAGTTGGTCTTTAGACTCAAAATAGACATTTTTTAATATTTGAAAACTATAGACTGTAACTGGAATCACATTTTAAAAGCACTGAGTTGGTGAGAGTTTAACAAGGTTCACATGCAGGTGAATAACCATGCAAGTAGTCCTCATTGAATTCCTTGTGCTACTCATATTTGGAAGTGCTTTGCTAAATGGAGGCTATATTGAAGAACTGAAACCAACATAAGGCCTTTGACTCTCCCCCACCCCCCAAGGTTAATGATGCCAATTTATGTGAAGTTTGTACTTTAAATATACCATGCAATAGACAAGAATATCACTGAGATTGCAAATGAAAAAAGTATTGTTAAGTCCAGTGTGGTACCACCATGACAGAAGTAAAAATGTGATACTTCCTAGCTTTGGGGGCATCACCTCAAGAGATCCAGAAAAGGACAGCAATGTACCAACCCGAGAGTCAGACATCAACTCAGTGTAGTTCATTCTGAAACCTGATATTTCTGTTGACCTTTGTGAGAATTTTGGATCAAAGGAAATAATCTGTGCTATCTTTTTGTCAAGTGTTCCTTAATTTGGAGTCCGTTTTAGCGCTGAGTCCAACCAACAATAATGTATAGCAAATTATAACTCTGGGAATTAACTTCTTCAAAGAAAAGTTGAGCTGACTGATTAAAATGGCAGAAGAGATTTGTTTTAACATATGGAATGTTGTCATATGTTTCCTTGCTCCCTTCCGTAATAATTAGAGAGAGGCTCAAGGCACAACATTTGGATCTGGATCCACATTTACAGCATTAAAGAGTTGTCCATTCTGGGGTTTTGGTTTATCCCAGAAGAAAGGAAGCTCTTCAGTAACATATGCCATTTAAAAATTTAAAAGCCAAGTTCAGATGTTGAACTCTCCAAACTCTGGAAATGTTTGAATATAGGGATTGGAGTTTTGCCTTATTAAGAGTATGCAAAACACAGTGAGTTGACTGTTTTTCAGGGTTTCATAATTGGGTGGGTTGGAAGGGACCTGAGCAGATCATCAAGTCCGACCCCCTGCCATGGGCAGAAAAGAAAGAAAGAAAGCTGGAGTCAAACAACCCCAGCCAAGTGATTATCCAGCCTCCTTTTCAAGACCCCCAGGGTAGGCGCGAGCACCACTTCCCTTGGAAGTTGGTTCCAGATCCTAGCCGCCCTGACTGTGAAGTAGTGCCTCCTGATGTCTAGCCTGAACCTACTCTCAGTCAACTTATGACCGTTGTTCCTTGTTAACCCTGGTAGTGCTTGTGGGAACAGGGACTCTCCCATTGCCTGCTGGTCCCCCTTGGCCAGTTTGTAGACAGCCACCAGATCCCCTTTCAACCTTCTCTTGTGGAAACTAAACAGGTTCAGGTCCCTTAGCCTCCCCTGGTAGGGCCTGCCCTGCTGCCCCCGATCATGCGGGTGGCCCTCCTCTGGACCCTCTCCGTGCTGTCCACATCCCTCCTGAAGTGCGGTGCCCAGAACTGGACACAGTACTCCAACTGTGGCCTGACCAGTGTCGCGTAGAGGGGGAGGATCACCTCCTGGGACCTGCTTGTGATTCATCTGTGGATACATGACAAGGTGCGGTTAGCCTTCCTGACCATGTCCCCACATTGGCAGCCCATGTTCATTTTGGAATCAATATTGACACCAAGATCCTTTTCTGCCTCTGTGCTGACAAGAAGGGAGTTCCCCAGCCTGTAGGTATGCTGCTGGTTCTTCCTCCCCAGGTGCAGCACCTTGCACTTGTCAGAATTGAATCCCATCCTGTTCTCATCTGCCCACCCCTATAACCTGTCTAGATCTAGTTGTAGCCTGTTCCTCTCCTCCAGCGTGCCCACTTCTCCCCACATCTTAGTGTCATCTGTGAATTTGAACAAGGTGCTTTTCACCCCCTCGTCCAAGTTGCTGATGAAGATGTTGAACAGCGCGGGCCCAAGGACGGAGCCCTGGGGGACCCCACTGCCCTCATCCCTCCAGGTCAAAAATGACCCGATCACCACCAATCTCTGGGTGTGGCCCTCCAGCCAGTTTGTGACCCATCTGACTGTGTAGGCATCAATGCCACAGTCGCCTAATTTCTTAATGAGGATTGGGTAAGAAACAATGCCAAAAGGCCTTCCTAAAGTCCAGAAAGACTATGTCCACCGTGACACCTGTGTCCAAGGATTTTGTGACCTGGTCATAGAAGGCCACCAGGTTGGTCTGACAGGACCTGCCTCGAATGAACCCATGTTGGTTGCCCCTAAGCATGATCCCCCCTGCTGGTCCCTCGCAGATGTGCTCCTGGATAATTTTCTCAAAGAGCTTCCCCAGGATCGAGGTAAGACTAACAGACCTGTAATTTCCTGGGTCTTTCTTCCTCCCTTTTTTGAAAATGGGGACCACACTGGTCCTTTTCCAGTCCTCCGGCACCGAGCCAGAGCACCACACGTGCTTGTAAAGCTGTATCAGGGGTCCTGCAATGACCTCTGATAATTCCCTCAGCACTCGGGGGGTGGAGATCATCAGGACCTGCTGATCTGAACACATCTAGTCTCACCAGAAGTTCCCTGACTAGGTTGTCACTGACCCTGGGCCTGGCTGCTCCTCCCCTGAGTCTGTTGGGGATCCCAGTGGGGAGGGGAGGGATGCCCTGGTCCCTGCTCAAAAAGATGGAGGAAAATAAGTTGTTAAAGAGGTTAGCTTTGTTGTTTGGTATGACCACTAGATTTCCTAGCATGTCCTGCAGAGGCCCATTACTCGGTACCTTCTTTTTACCCCCTATGTATTTAAAAAAGGACTTCTTGTCCGTGATCCAGGTAGCTAGTCCCAGTTCCATCTGCACCTTGGCCTTCCTGACCGCCCCCCACTACAGTCTTGAGCAATGGAGGTATAATCCTCCTTGGTGAGGGCCCCTCCCTTCCATTGGGTGTACGCCTCCTTTTTGGCTTTGAGATGTTCCGGGATGCTTATGGGGGCTTTTGAGCACTCTTGCCCCCTTTAATCTGCATTGGGATTGTCACCCTTTGGACTTGGAGGATCATTTCCTTAAGGAATGACCACTCTTCCTGGACTCCCAACTCCCCTCTCCTCTGGGACCTCAGTGCCTCCCCGACTAGTCTCCTTACCTCCTTGAAATCCGCCCTCCTGAAGTCCAGGGCAGTTAATGAATAAGTCACAGTTTTTGTACTTAGATTCCCTTGTCTGCTGCCTCTCACCTCCCTCAAAACATATATTCATGCTGAAAGTGTTGTCTAAAAGTAAAAGCGTGTTATTACTTACTGAAGTAGGTGATAATGAATAAAACGCAGTAAGGAATAACAGTGCTAACAGTTTAATCTAACAATGTATAATTCTGCTACCCAGTTTATATTACACTTCTATTTATCAAGAAAGTGAAAACAGCATCCATTCTGCTTCCTGTAAATATCCCAATGCGGTTTCTTCACTTAAGGATCTCTCCTCCTGTGTAGACACTTCTTCTCTTCATCTTCCCTCTCTGAGCTAAAGCTGACAACCAAGCTTCATTATGATGAGGAGAGCAAAGAACATGTAATATTGTTTGAGCTCATTTGATGACGTGCCAGTGCAGGTTTAAAGACCAATTACCACATTTCAAATGACAAATCTGGGGAAAAAAAAGAAGATGATCATTTAATAAATTTATTATGAAGGCAAATGACTCCTACATAAATCAAACTGCCTCATTAGGGATGAAACTCAGTCAGCTAAATACAGAGGTGACAAAGGTTAACATCACAGTCACGACACCAACACTTGTGTCATTTCTTATGAGATCTCGCGAGGAGTCATTATTATGATAATATGTGGTATTTTGGGCCTAACAACTCATGTCAGAAATGACATTTGTTCATGTCACCTCTAGGTATGTCAAAAGTGGCCTAAGTGTTAGAAGAAGGGGATTATTCAATCCATATATTTGACAGTAGAAGTTTAAATTTAAATTTTGCTCTTTTTTCTCTCTATTAGGTCATGCTATCCACATATTTCCAGTTGCTTCCATGAATGCATAAGCATATACAGGAAACTCAAAAGGCTGGTACCGTATTCTGCTGTTTTTTTAATCATATATATGCAAGAAAGCATTACTGATTATATATCAGTAATTCCCCTTCCACCTTCTCCTTTATCTGAACTGCTTTTCAGTGCCATTCTTCTGTTTTTGTCTGGTATTATTCCAAAACCATTCCTATGTGCCCTCATGCCAATGTGGGACATCACTATTTAGGGATTTGGTCTTCTGTTTTACAAGTAATTCTGCTCTTATTGTATGTAAATGGATAATCAAGAAATATGAATGAGTGATTCAGCAAGGAGTTCTGCTTGGCCAGGAGTCCTGTATGTAGCATCTGTGAAGCATTGTGTTGACTTTGTGGGTCTGTTTATTAGGGCTGTCTGAAGTGTCAGTCCCTGATTCAATTCAGTGGAGATTCAGCATGATTTGGTGGTTGAATCTCTGAATTTAAATCGAATCAGAGGACCCTTTAATCTCTCCGAATCAAATCGAAACCCTCCAAATCAATTTGGATAGTTTCAAAGTTTGGATATAAAGACAGATTTAAATGTTTTTTCTACATGCTTCCAGGTACCAGGCGGCTTATGAAACCTGCGATGCTGGGGTGCATGGAGCATCCTACAGAAGCACGGGGGGGGGGGGGGGGGGCAAAC
>NW_005842163.1:1411087-1412969 GCF_000455745.1 Alligator sinensis | reverse complement strand
CGGCAGCAGAGCCAGAATTGGACCAGTCCACTGGTCCACTGGCACTTCCAGTCCACTTCTGGGTCCACCAAGGAGCGTGTTTGGGGGCCCCCCGTGTCTCGCCAGCCCAGTAACTGGTGCCTCCTGGGTCTGGGGGGGCACCTGGGGTCCCCCTGCGGCTGATCGCTGAGCTGTACTTCCAGCCCACTTCCAGGTTCGCCGCCAAACATCTGGAAGGCCCACCCCCACGCCTGTGGGATGCTCCATCTGTCCTAGCATCACAGCGATCACGAGCCATGCCTACTACCGTGAAGTATGTAGAAACAACTTTTAAAGCTGTGCCTGTGTCCGAATCACTGATTCTCCGAATCAGCATTGAATCTTCAGATTTGGATTTGGCCGACTCGAATTGGGGACAGTGATCCAAATCAACAAATTGAATCACTGTCCCTGATTTGGGCCGAATCCAAATCCAGTAGGGCCCCCTTTGCACACCCCTACTGTTTATTGAGCACCTTGCAAGATTGTGGCCTGAAGTTAATTCACTGGGACAAGTGGCACATCTCAAGTTGAAGAAAATCCCGCTTACACACTTGTAGCTTTCCCAAAAGTAATTAATTGAGGCTGATGGGAATGCTCACTTGAGTGACAAGTTTATGAAATTTTTTCAAGTGATGTGTCTAGAGTCCTATACTTGATGTTTTAGTAGTAAGGAACACAATACACCTCGCATTGTCTTGGGCTCTTTTTCCAAAAAGCCCATACTTCTTCCATGCATTTTTTACTCAAAAAACCCTCTACTTTGGAAAAGGCAAACACCCACAGTTTGTCAGTGGCCAGACTTGCATGTGTTTGTTGCAATCTTTACTGGAAGTAGGTGGAAGATGCCCGCCACCTTGATTTCCAGCAGTGCTTAATATATGTTGGGATGGTAGCAAATATATTTGTGTGCATGGGGACCAGATGCTTTGGGAATCTCTGCAGCAAAAGACAGATTTCTTGGAAAGTCTAAAGATGGCAGAGAGCAACTGATAAGGTAAATGTCTGTGGATTTCTAGCGCCTGCTATTAGTAGAGGGCCTGGATACGACTATGCCCTGGTGTTCTTGTGCCCATCCATAAGATGGGGATGGCAGTCCTCTAACTCCAGGGAGGCTGCATGGTGATAATCTATGAATGATCATGCATTGCTCAGATGTTTCACTGAAGATGACTCTGGATGTGCATAGATGTTGATTATAATAAAAAATGGACATTAAAACTTAAAAAGAACCTGGGGAGAGGGGGCAGAATTTGGGGGCAAGTTACAACCCTGCTTAGAGCAAAGGACAAAACATTTAGTCGGTTGCGGGAATATTGAGGAAGACATGAGATTTAAAATCTTCTAACATGTATATGCATTTCCTTTGTACCCAGAGCAGTGCTGTGCCTTATAACAATCTGTTCGCATCTACAAACCTCTTCTGTCTTGATTTAGTTATACCTATAGCAAAAACAATCCCGTCACAGTACAGAAGCACAAACAACAGCCCACCATATGTTGTTTCTAATGATTTAGAGGAGAGGGTGGGTCTGTTGCTCTCCCAGCATATTCCTAGGGCTGGGTGCCTGTGGCACTACAGCTGTTGTGCTTTTATTCTGCTCAGTATTTTCCTCTCTGCTGCTGAAGTCTGCTGCCAGGAAGCTTAGGTTGCTGTTGCTGTAACACAGTTTTGGAAATATAGTGCTTCTGTGTGGATGAAATTCCTGTCACCTGTTGTACTCTGAATTATGGCAATCTTGTATAGGTATCAGTGTCAAGTGACACTGAACACCACTACTCAAGAGCTTCAGGCTCCTTTGGCTCTTGTATTAAGCTATTTTGCTTTCACTCACACAGCAGAATCAATGCCGTGCTGTTTGCT
>NW_005842163.1:1401020-1411056 GCF_000455745.1 Alligator sinensis | reverse complement strand
GCAGAGTATTGATGATTTTGATCATCACAGCATGGTAGCCCAGAAATGTACCTAAAATCAGCAGAGATGGCAGAACCATGTCATCAGACCATTAAATAATAGTTTTATAGATTTTTTTTAACAAATTCAGAATATCACTCAGGCCTTTAATGGCTTCTGCTTACATGCAGTAAAATGAATGCCCATGTTGTTTGATGCACAAGAGACATGTACTGTATCTGCAGGGACAATACAAATTGCTTTGTAGTCCAAATTCCCCTCAAGTCAACACGTTATGTGAAGTGTGCATTGTTTTCTTCGAAACATTGGTGTGCCGACCACCTGAGTCTGAATTCCAGTTTGTGCATTTTGGGGGAAAAATTCATGCCTACGTAGAAAACCAGCACAAGGTCAGCATTATCACTGAAGTCCCTCTTAAGACCCATTTGGAGGAATTAAGCCATGTTTAAGTGATGCATAGGCTTTGTGTAGGCCTCAGCACAAGGGTGAATTTAATCCATTAATAATTAGAAAGGAAATGCATTGGGTGTAATCCTGGCTTCATTGAAATCAATGACAAGCTCTCATTAATTTCAGTAGGAGCAAGGTTCACCCGTTATGAGTTACTGAATGTAAGCACGCATAAAATAAAATTTAAAAAATAAGAATTGAGATAATTAAGCAGTAAATATACATTGTTCTTTTGACAAGTGGAGTTTAATTTTTTATAATACTTTTTGACATAGTAGTAAATATCCAGGGTATATAATAGAACAGTAATAAAGTCGCAGGAATACGAGACCTCACGGTGAATCATAAGTAGCACATGTTTGCTAAGAATTGTGGACGGACTGATTCATTTTATGTCGAATTGTCATAGTTTGTATATTAGCACAGTACAAAGTAGTAAGGTTCTGTTGAATATTAAACGTAAAACCTGCTGTGTGTTAAAATCATGTTGAAAGCTTGTATTAAATTGACACAAAACCGAAAATTACCCTTGCGTTCTGGAAAACCACTGACACCTCCTAGAAAATAGTCTGTTTAGAGAAGATTCTGTTTATATATATGTTTTCTACTGTATTTTTCTTTGGAAGAAAATAAGCTCTTGGGTGTTTGGGAGTTCATTTTCTCCTGCTGCTTCTTTTCATTGAAGTCATCATAATCCACTGTTTGTGACATCACAGTTACCTGCTATAGAGATAATTATGATTTCACAAACTGAAGATTATGACCTTCAAACATGGAAGACACAGCAAGGAAGGAGTGATTTCTCAGTCATCATCTCAACCATCATATTTTGGTGAAAATGGCCTTACAGTTTACAAAAATAAAAGCAAGAGAAGGCAGGAGGAAGGCATTCAAATATATTATCAGCAGGGTGATTTGCAAGCAGAGAAGTGTTCCTGTTGTACCATTTGCTATCTATGGATCTTTAATTTGTCTCACATAGCTTTAATGAATATGAGATTTTTTTTTACAGTCCATATGTACTGCACTACTTGGAGAAAGCATACCGACAGGATAAGAAACTGTTGCTCTTCACTATCCCTATCGTATCTTAGCACCTCACAATGTTTAACACTCCAGAGAGGGAGGGAAATGATATATATGCCCATTTCACAGATAGAAAACTAGATCACAGAGGGTATATCCACACAGTGCAATGCTTGGTTAGCCACGTAAGCTTTCACCGGTGATATTTTATAGGAGGCCAAATTTCTACCACTGATTGTGCCTAGCAGAGCTTCAGTGTCATAGGGAATGAGGGAACGAGCATGAATGTAACACTGTAGCCCAGTGGTCACCAACCAGTGGATCTCAATCCACCGATAGATCTTGGAGCCTCTTGTGGTAGACATCAAAACTTCTTGGATTCAATCTGAGGTTGGGTTGGGGGGCTGAGTGCCTGCATGCATGCATACATGAGCCCCAGCCCAGTGGTTCAGTCCATGGAGAGGGAAGGGGCAGGGGCTAGATCGAGGCCCCCATGGTGAGGGACAGCGCCGCAGAGGCAGAAGCAGGGGTAAGTTGAGTGGGGCCCCAGCCAGGTGGGACTTGCCTGCTGGAGAGGCACGCCCCCATATAATTTTTTCTGCCTCTGCCTTGATCTGCAAGAGAATTACCTGCTGGGCAGGGGGGGAGGGAGGTGGTGGCAGCAGTGCATGGTAGATCTTGGGTTGCTTTTAAATGCCAAAGGTGATTTCCTACTTTAAAAGGTTGGAGATTACTGCTGTAGCCTAGTGATTAAATCACTCACTGGGAAATGTGTGTGCACATGGGGGCAAGGTCCTGGGTTCCAGTCCCTGCTCCAAGGGGTTTTGCTGTTTTACATGAAACAGTCATTAGATAAAACATAAAAACACTTTTCCGTCGCATAGACAGCCCTTTAATAGAGCAAGTGTCTTGTGGAATACCTTTTACTCCTTTTTTTTGCAATCCCTGATGCCCTGTGCCAACTTTCACTTACCTGAACTTTGTTTGAAATGGCGAGGTTTACAAAACTGCAGGTGAAAGGATTTGCAAGGAAGTGATATTCCTTAGCCTTAAAAGCAGCTGAATCAGCTCTTTGCAATTTGGCAGTTCAGGCAAGAATGAAGAAAGAAAACAGCCAAAATGATGCTCCTGGATTGTTTTTTGACTTGGGTGTAAAGCTTCACAGATGTAATATTGAGTGCCTGAAACACTTTTTACTCTAGTAGGTTCTAATAAAATTATTGTGTTTGGTAGTAAACTTTTCGGGGCAGGAGCTTTCTTTGTTGTGCGTCTGTGTGGTACATAGCATAATGGAGCCCTGACCTTGGATTGAGTTATATAGAGCTTTGCTGCAGTGTAAGCAAGTAATTATAGGTAGCCCCAGTAATTAATTATTATAGAAGAATATTAATACTTACAGGTATATGAGCAAAAGGTAAAGTGGTATTTTCTTCCATGCAAGTCAGGTGATCTAATACACTTCAACTTTGCACAGGCCTTTCTATCGGACTGCAGGAGGAGGTCTGTGTTAGTATGTCAGCTATTGTAGATTCTAGTTAGTGTTTTAACTCTGCACTGCTAATGTTTACTTTGCTGGCTCAGGGTAGAAATTCCCATGTTTGGCATGCTCAGAAATCGTTGCCTTTTTTTGCGTTTGAGACATGACTTCTTAACAATGTGATCTGTTATAGACTAATCAAACATGACCAGAACTCCAGTTAAATCAATTCCAGTTTTTATGAACTCAAAATGGAAAAACATTGACACAACTAACTGGAGAGTATAATACAGAGTGTTCTAGCACCGCTAGTGTTAAAATCGAGCAAAGGTTATAATCAATGACTATCTACATTTGGCAAAAATGGCAAGATAGGAGCATTGCTATTTTAAAGGACAGACATTTGCTATTATGTGCATGGTTTTTTCCTTTGAATTGCAGCAGAAGCAGCTGGTAGAGAAAACCTTTCATAATGAAGAGACTCTTGAGAGCTCCTGCAGTTGATGACTTGCAAGTAAATAGCTTTGGGTTCATACCTCAGCAGTGCATGTCTATGTCTTTGCAGGCAGATGTTCTTTAGTGGAGGAAACATAATGTCCAAGTCCTACTCCACCTACCAGGAATCGATGGAGCACTTAAGGGAAGAGAGGGACCCACCCACCTTTCACATGAACAGCTAGTCAGAATTCAAGCAGGATGGACCAGGATTGCACTTAGACATGTAGGCTAGGGACAGTTATGCATACACTGGTTTAAGTGATCAGAAACTAATTTAAACCGGTAACAGAAGAGAAGCTCAGTGCACATTAACCACTTTCAAAATGGCTGAAACTGGTTTAAGACAAACCTGCTTGAATATAGTATCAGACTTAACTGATTTGGATCAAATTGGTTTATGAAACTTCTGTCCCAGACACCTTCCTGGTTCACATGAAATCACACTCCCCCAGGATCCCAGTATGCTTTCCAGCCCTGGGCTGGGCTGAGCTGTGCTATCTGCTCTAGCAGAGAAGGGTTTTGGGGGCAGGCAGGGACTGACCCCCGGCAAACCCAAACTGGGGCCAGGGAGGGGGGTTAAATGTCCCTTCTCCCAACTATACAGCTACTCTGCCTGCCCTGCTAAAAATCTTACTGCTGGCTGTGACTGCAGACTATAAATCCCAGAGGCACTTAGAAGCAGGATGAGGAAGTGATGAGCAATCCGGCAGAGTCCTGCTCCTGTGAGTCTGGACTCCAAATCCCAGAGACATCAGGGGCAGCAGGATGAGGAAGTGAACACAACCCATGCTGGCTACGTGTCAGAGAACCATGCTCTAGGCATGTGGCTGCATTTCCTGAATCAAAAGTGAATGTGTGTCCAGTTGTTTCTCAGTTTAATCTCTGCAGATTAGACTAACCTGCAAAGACTGATTGATTCAGCCTTGGGCTTTTTGACTGGCTGTCCTTAGCCCTTAGGACCACTTGATGCCTATGAGGCAGTTATTTATAGCCCGAAATGTCTGCTTAATCCTCAAATGCTTAGATACTATAGGAGTGCTGATTTCTAAGAAGCCTGGGAATCAGGTAAGCTTCTTTGTATATGAAGCGAGTAAGGGGCTTTTGACATTGGGAATAGGACCTGAGTCAGTTCTGTTTTAGAAAAGGTCAGATAGTGCCTTTACTCCTTTCACATATAGCCCCTGGGAGTGATTTTGCCTTCCTGGCTAGGAACAAACATTACAGATAAATCAGTTTAACTGACCAGAAACTGGTTTAAACTTGTAATAGAACAGATGTTCAGGGTGTATAAACCAGTTTGAAAATGGCTGAAACCGGCTTGAGACAAACCTAGTTGAATGTAGCATCAGACTTAAATGATTTGGGTCAAACCAATTTATCTAATGTCTGTCTCAGACCCCTTTCTTGGTTAAGTTGAACCAGGCTCCCCCAGCATCCTGACATGCTTTCTGTCCTGGGAGAGGCTCTCTGCTCCGACAGCAGGGAGCTCCTGCAGGGACTGCAGGCATCTGCCTGGCTTTTTCCTGCTCCCCCCTCTCCCCTCACCACTCCCTGCTAAGCAGGGATCCCCTGTCCCCTGTGTCTTACACAGACACATCTCAGTATTAGCTAGAAGCCACATGCTGGCTATGTCCATGCTGTGGGAGATGGGACAAAGGACAGTGGCTTAGGGCTCTTTGGAGCTAATCAATAGGTCAGCTGGTAATGTCCTTCCTTCCTTGGAACAAGTTGTTTAAGAAGATCTTGAACTAATGAGAGATCCTTTTGTTTTGCTGATGTGGTGATAAATGCTGTGTAAACCCCTGCTGGCTCAGCTGGCGGGGGGAGGGGGACTTCCTAATCAGAGCATCCTGCCAGGGCCTGGCCACAACCCCCTCAATTCAGCACTGTGGAAGGAACGAGAGGGCTGCTCTAGTGCTGCCTGGCTTCTAGCCTGAGCCACTGCAGGCACATGCCTGAATTTTTTTCAGTCTAGAGAGGATGTCTGTGTGGTTGTAAACTGATTCAGCCTAGGCAGGTTAGACTAACCTGCAAAGATTGAATCAATTCAGGCACAGGTTTTTTGAATAGCTGTCCCTAGCCCCTGTGTCTCTGTTCTCCTTCCTTCAAAATGGGGATAATAGCATTTCCCCCATTTTGGAGGTAGTCTTGAGCTGTATAGACAAAGAAAGCTAAAATGTTAAGACTCTAAAGTGCTCAAACATGAGGCCCATATGAAAATGAAGACAATTTAGCACTTGTTTCTACTACTAAATTCATCCAATTCCAGTCAGACTTACAAGGCCAATCACAATTTGCCAATGCAGCATGAATTTTAAATATTCAACATTTGCAACAGCTTGTGAACAAGGTGCAGACTAATAACTATTTGCAGAAACTATTTAGTGAGTAATTTCCCATTATAAATACTTTTGGGAATTTTATAAGCTGTTTTCAGACCATTCAAAAACAAAAAGAATGGAGAAATGATTGAGTAAATTATTTGTTTCAAATTATTTGCCTAGCATTAGCCTCTGCAATGTTAAGCCACAAGAGGCAAACTGTAGTATATTCAAAATGTTTATACAATACTAGCTGAGGACAATACAGTAGACAGTACCAAGTCATGTGTACTTGGAGATTGCTACAGTTTAATATGTGATGGTCTGCACAAGAAATATACCTGAAAATATTCTTTCAAAATTGTAATCTGAATATTTTGCTATTTGGGGAAAACTGAAATGTAGTATTCAGATGCTGGCAGACAAGTTTCTTTGGGTAGATGTAATATGTTTTATTAGACGAACTAAATAGTTGGAAAAAATGTTGTTTGCAAGCTTTTAGGCACAAACACCCTTCTTCAGGCTTAGGGCGAGTCTGTTGGTGTTTATGTGCTCGCCTGGGTAGAATAGAAGCCATTATGCAAAAAGCAGGCCTGTGAAAATGCAAATGTGTGGCAGCGAGGATCTGAGGGAATGGGAGAGAATAGATATGAGACAGGTATGAGGGGAGGAGGAACATAGAACTGGTGATAGAATATAGCTGGTAAAATCTAGAAAGGTTACCTGGGGTTATCAGATGTCAGGCAGGTTTTCAGGTGCCATACATCCAATGTCTATATTTAGTCCATGACTTTTTTTTGTATCCAGTAGATTTATGAAGTGAAGTTTGTAGGCTCACCTATGAAAGGCGTTTCATAAATTCCCTTTGAGAATTAGAACTGAGAGATTGGAGAGAGAATGGTTGTCTTGTGAGAAGTGGGCACCCACAAGTCATTGGGCATTCTTGTCTTTGATAGATTTTCAGTGTGTGATCCTTTTGGTACGCAGCTGTTCTTTGGTATCTCCTACATCGGGGGTTCCCAATGGTTTTATGCCCAGCAAACCATGGCCAGGAAGTGGCCACAGCCTGGCAAACCACGGCCCAGCAGTCACAGCCATCCAGCCGGAAGACAGTTAAAAATACCCCCACCCACCAGGTGTGGGGGTTGGGCCAAACCCCGTGCTACCACAGGCCCTGCAGAAGAAACCATGGCCTCTCTGCCTGGCTCTGGGGGGCCATGGTTTGCCAGTCCGTGGCCACTTCTGGTCCAGCAGTCTACTGTGCTGTGGACCAGCAGCCGACTGTGCTGCAGACCAGCAGCCAACCCACCACGGCCTGACACCGGGCTGTAGCCCAGGGATTGAGAACCCCTGTCCTACATATTTTCCATCAGGGCATTTGGTGCACTGGATGAGATATATTACATTTCTGGAGGTGCAGGTGTAAAATCCAGGAATGGCGATGGTTCTGTTTTGTTCAGATACTTACCTTTCTGAATGTGTCTATTGTTTTAGCATTACTTCTGCCCATACCAATAAAGATAGAGGATATAAATTCTTCATGCAAACTCCTTTAAAATGTTTTTAATTGAACAAATACATATAATTCCCTTTAACTATGTAAAGCTTTCAGATTCACCAAGGACTACATAAATGTACTCCTTGAACTTTCGCTTTTGTTTGACTTGGATCACTGAAGATGAACTTCAAAGATGGCAGAATAAATGAAGATAGACTAATGCATGTAAGAGTTCAGTTCTCATTTTCCCGCATTGAAGCTTACCTTTTAACAACTACATTTTCCAACTGACAGCTTATTAATACTAATTACATTACATATATGCAACATAACTAATGCACTGGTACTTTCAATTATCTTCCCTTGGCTGCATTCCTTCTTCCCTCCCCCTTTCTACGCAATGCTGCTACTACTCTGGGCCATCGCTCAGACTCAGTAGAATATCACCGTCCATGAGGAGAAGCCTTTCAGTTCATGCATAGCACATGTTAACAAGCTCCTCTCTCGAATGGCTCATTTTAACAAGCATGGCTTAATTCATACTACATTATCATCCATCTATAAGGAACTCAGTGAGCAGTGCTGTTTGGAAGGCTTCCTCATAAGACTCACTAGGATGGCAGAGACTTGCATGTTGGGGTTAACGTCATTTTATGCTGCTCATAGGATTTTTTGGACTAACAGCTCAACTTCCAGGTCTTGGTCCTGGCTCTGTCCTATGTGGAGTGCTAACACATGAAGTTTCAATAGATTTACAGAGAAGCAAAATGAACATAGAAATCTCTTGAGTTGTCACAGTTTTGTTTTTGTCGAGTGTTTTCATATCTAATGAGATGTCAATTACTTATGCAAATTAGAGCAGAAGAGACATTTAAAGGTTATTTACAGTGCCTCAAAACATTATGAAATCCTTCCAGCCTTTACAACTGTCTCCACTTGTGTGTCATTCACATATATAACTTTCTGCATTATATTGCTACAATAGTTTATGTAAGAAAACAAACACATTTTGATTTTATGTATGGCTTGCTGATTAGTAAAATATCTTTACCCAGACAGTTGATATGACAATCAGGAAGGTTTTGATTAAGCTCTTCTGATATGTAAATGCTTTTGAACAAATAGGAATATGCAAAACAAGCGCTACAAAAATGGGCAGTAGCACCCCACGGTGATTAGAATTTAAAGGAAAAGCCTGAGATGGATGTTGGTGTGAATGCCATGCATTTCAATGAATGGCACATATAAACTTCAGAGAAGCTAGTCTTTGTACAAAGTTGGGAAGAGAAATGTTTATTATTCACCAAGGGCTTGTCTGCATTGTCAATGGACCACACTTAGGAGCATGCAACCCCTACTTATGTGCGTAAGGCAGAGGCAGGCAATTATTTTGGGCAGGGGGCCACTAACAGAGTTTTGGCAAGTCATTGAGGGCCACATGACAGGCAGCCAGGGGCAGATATATATTAATTTTCTAAATTTTGTAGGGGCCCCGTGGGTCGGATAGAATGGCCTGGTGGGCCACAGCTGGCCCGTGGGCCACATTTTGCCCACCCCTAGTGTAAGGTCACACCTTAATACAGCACTGGGCATTCTCCAGTATTCCTGAGGGCATGAGTTTATTGGTGTGTATTCAGCACTGTACTAAGGTGGCTACTTTATCTTTTAGGATGTGGCCTGCATGGTGTGCTACACTGTGCTCTCAGGTATGGACCATTAAAGCTGTAGATGCCTCCTAAGGGTTTACACAGAACTGCTATAAAATAATTAAAACTTGAAAGTAATCTTTGTTAATTCACAACCAATAGATTGAACAGTGTGAGCTCATACACAAAATGAAGGCAGCAAATTTAGGGAGGTAAGAAATGAACCAGCAAAGATTGTAATGCTATAATGAGCTTGCGGCTTATAGCTATAGTTGTCTTGTAGAGATTTTGGGGAGGTGGTTTTTTGGGGGGGAGGGGTTGTTTTTTGTTGTTGTTGTTTTAAATACCAAAGATTTTTTAGCAAGGAATGCCTTATTTTTAAGATTTTTTTTAAATACAGGATGTATTATAAGGACAGGATTTGCACAGATACAATATATTTAATGTAAAAAGATTTCTAAGTGCTTTCTAAGCACTGGGGTTTTAACCTGCGTGGCCAATAAATTATATTATACCCATTTTAGTAATGGGGAAACAAAGGTAGCAAAAGTCATAGTTTCATAGTTGCTAGGGTCAGAAGGAACCTGAGCAGATCAAGTCCGACCCCCTGCCATGGCAGGAAAAAGTACTGGGGTCAAACGACCCCAGCAAGGTGTTCATCTAGCCTCCTCTTAAAGACCCCCAGGGTAGGAGCCAGCACCACTTCTCTTGGAAGTTGGTTCCAGATCCTAGCCGCCCTGACTGTGAAGTACTGTCTCCTGAGGTCTAGTCTGAATCTACCCTCTGCCAGCTTGTGACCGTTATTTCTAGTCACTCCTGGTAGTGCTCGGGGGAACAGGGACTCCCCCAATGCCTGCTGCTCCCCCCTGACTAGTTTGTAACAGGCTACGAGATCCCCCCTCGGCCATCTCTTGTGGAGGCTGAACAGGTTCAGGTCCCTTAGCTTCTCCTCGTAAGGCTGCCCTGCTGCCCCCTGATCATGCGGGTGGCCCTCCTCTAAACCCTCTCAATGCTGTCCACATCCCTCCTGAAGTGCGGCACCCAGAACTGGACGCAGTACTCCAACTGCGGCCTGACCAGTGTCACATAGAGGGGGAGGATCACCTCCTTGGACCTGCTT
>NW_005842163.1:1394652-1400976 GCF_000455745.1 Alligator sinensis | reverse complement strand
TTGAAACCCATCCTGTTCTCATCTGCCCACCCCTGTAACCTGTCTATGTCCAATTGCAGCCTGTTCCTCCCTTCTAGTGTGCCCACATCCCCCCACATCTTAGTGTCGTCAGCAAACTTGAATAGGGTGCTTTTTACCTCCTTGTCCAAGTCATTGATGAAGATGTTGAACAGTGCAGATGCGAGGACCGAGCCCTGGGGAACCCCACTGCCCACATCCCTTCAGGTCGAAAATTACCCATCCACCACCACTCTGCGTGAGGCCCTCCAGCCAGTTAGTGACCCATTTGACTGTGTAGGTGTCGATGCCACAGTCCCCTAGTTTTTTAATGAGAATGGGGTGAGAGACAGTGTCGAAGGCCTTCCTGAAGTCCAGAAAGACTACGTCCACTGCTCCCCCTGCGTCTAAGGATTTTGTGTCCTGGTCATAGAAGGCCACCAGGTTGGTCTGACAGGACCTGCCTCAAATGAACCCATGTTGGTTGCCCCTAAGCATAACTTCCCCTGCTGGCCCCTCGTGGACATGCGCCAGGATAATTCTCTCAAAAAGCTTACCCAGGACCGAGGTAAGACTAACTGGCCTATAGTTTCCTGGGTCCTCCTTCCTCCCTTTTTTGAAAGTCATGTAACCAGTTCAACTTCCCAGTGCAAAACAGTGACTGGGCAAGGGACAGACTAGGGATCCCTTGGACAAAACCTAGAAGTCCTGTTTCCCTATTTCACCCTCTTATTCCTCATACCCTTAGTTGCAAAGCATTATCTAGCTAGTAGGTACAGATGTAATTCTTGCCATGCCTGCACAGACAAAAATACTGTTTGGTCCTCCTGGTAAAATACCTTGTGTCAACACCCGAAGTAGCTCTAGCTCTTTTTCCTTTCCCTGCACACCTAGGGCCATTTGGCATGGACTTTCTGATGCAGACTGCACTGTTTCAGGAACATAGGTTGGAAAGGGGCCTACTGGACCATCAAATCTAGTCCCTTGTATTCACAGGCAATCATTAAGGAATGCTGCGACTCTCCACTTTGAACCCTCACCCACACCCACAATTACAAACTGAGATGTTTTAGAGTAGCACGGAGGCTCAGAGCACAAACCAGCAGAGTTTGTGTGGACACACAGAGCCATTTGGCATTTAAACCTCTTCTTGTTGCCTGTTCAATAAGACACATTTCACATCTGTAGTCCAGACACGTCCTTCTTGTTTTTCAACTGTTCATTAATTTTCATGCACTAGACCAGGGAATGGAAAAAGAAGTATCGGGAAGGCCAGAGGCAGGTATTAGCCACCAAGATGTAATGGCACCCGTTATGGTGAACCTCACCACTTAAGGAGAATCAAACCAGATGTCCTGGGCGGTCAGTACAGATGTCATTTATAAAGTGTGACAGACAAATTAATGAAATGCCCTCCTGCTAGAGGTAAGAGGGAAATTATATTTTCAGACAAAGAGACTTCCACAAGGGAATGGGAGGTTGCTGAAATCAGTGCCAACATTTCTGCAAAACCAAGGCAGACTCATCAGACATGGAATGAAATAGAAATGACTCTGAACCCACTGCTCTACAACTCATATGTGACAGTACTGGTAGCAGTAATAATTGGCAACTTGTGAAAAAAACTTTCTTTGTTCGTTTTGATTTTTTTTTTTTTTTTTTGAAACAGTAAGGGGCAGGGATAGAAATGCCCCATTCTGCACCATTCAAGTAAATGGCCTGACTCCCACTAATTTGTACTGGATCAAGTCCATGGGAGTCACTGGACCTGCATATTGATATATCATATTACTGTGTCACTAGTTAATTATCATATTTGCCACCCATTTGACTTTGCAAAAGCATAAGAGCTGGCATCTTAGTGCACTTTGGAAACATTTATGAATCAAGGTCCTTGCTCCTTGCACAACTTGCATGCTTTGTGAGCTTTAAGCCCTTGGAGTAATTTCACTGCGTGTAGTATAGGAACTTGCAGTATGGAAGGTTAGCGGGCTCTCATTTTTTACACAACCAGGAACAGGACTCGGATCCACAAAGATACTTGGGCGACTCACTCTCATGGAATCCATGGAAAGCTGGGCTCTGTGTAATAGGTGTGGATTACACAAAAAACACATCAAGCACAGTCAGCCAACTGGAGGGTCCTTGACTACATAAATGAGTTTTGTATGCTCCAGAAGGGGACATCAAAACTGCAGCAATGGCATCTGCATCCCACAGTCTGGTCACCATCGCATATAATCAGTAGTGCCTTTAATAAACACACATGGAACTGAGATTAATTGCCACGTCCCTACTTAACTTCTTCCCCGAGAATCAGCACAGTTTTGGCCTGTTTGAACTATTTGAACTAATGTATTTTTAATAGACTAAACCAAGATTTGTTTGAGGTCCCTTTGAAGTCATCGGGAAAAAAAACTCCTATTGATTGTGACAAGTATTGGATCAGTTCTTCAGTGCAGAGGAAGCTTAGAAATAAAGCTTTGCACAGCCTGTAATTCATTCTTTCTTCCAAGATCCACAATATTTCAAAGCGTGATGGCTGATGATTTATCACCAGGTTCACAGCAGACGCAGACCATCATTGCAACAGCCTTAACATTTGCACCTGCAGTAAACGCATCAAACTGTAAACTGCATTCGGTTTACCAAAGCATCCTGCGGATTCCAAAGGGATTTGCTCCAGAGGTGCTTCTTGTACGTTGAGGTTTTGGATTGGATTTGTTTGGCACTAGGATTATTTTTGTTTTTGATGTCCAGATAATCATATGAATTGCTTTGCAAAATTGTAAAATGACTAATCTTATAGGGAAAAGGACTTGCTTCGTTCTTATGCCTGACCTCAACTTGGAGAACTGCAAGGTCTTTTATTCTATTTGATTTCTTACAAATGCAGATTGGGCCAGATCCGAAGGCTACTGGAATGGAAAACTTCCACTGACTACAGTGAGGTTTGGATTGGGTTTTTTGCCATTTAAATGTGCATTTCTCCCCCCACCCTCATGCAGCCATTTTCTAATGCTTCATCCTTTAGTAAATCAGAAGGTGAAATTCCTGCCTGGGTGAAGAAGCTTACAAAAGGATTGTGTGTCTTTGAAGCCCTCCTTTAGCTCTGGTTTGAGGGCTTGTGTTGCTCAGCAGAGGGGTGACTTCCACCGCAATTTCCAAAATTGTAGCTTCACAACAATTTCTGTAGCAATTGACTATTGTTATAACCCTGGGATGGCTCATTAAGGAGAAAAGGGCTGTTAGGTAGAAAAAGAAGCCTCTAATTAAAATTACTGCTCTCTTCAATGACAGTAGATAGAACAAAAGAAAGTGCTGACCAAGCGATTTTCTCTTTGCATAAATATTATTCCTTTCCCAGTTTGTTCCATCATGAAAGTCTCCCTTTCAAGCACTGAAATGGGGCTGTCTGGAAACAATTCTTTTAGATCCTTTTAAAAATTCTTTTAATGCTATCATTACACACAAAGAGCAGAGAGCTGTCCTCCAGTATACGCTCAGAGCTCCCAGTGACTTCAATGAAAGTAATGCTTGTGCAAGCAAAGGCTGAATTTGACCCAGGGACATTAAACAGCAAAAGTACAATTCAATGGCAAACTGAAAAGCCAGGAATTGCAGGGACACAACTGCTGCTTTTCTCCTCACCTCACATTGCTTGATTTAGCTTTGGCAGCACGACTGTGAGAGCAAGTCCTGCCACGACTGCTGCAGAACATCGAGTGTTGATCCCTTTGCTTTGTCCGGTTGTTATTCTTTTAGGTTGTGATTTTCAAAGTTGCCCAGTAGATTTGCATGGCCGCTTTCCATATCAATATTAAGCGAATTGGTCCTGTGAATCCCTTAGGTAGGTCCCTTTCAAAGGTCCCAGCCTTACTGTATAATGTATATCCTTGCAGACTTATATTTGGTCTCTTACTTGGGTGCCCTCCCTAGAAAATAGCTCTTGTCCATACACAAAACCCTCTCATCCTATTCTGAGTCCTGATAGTTCTCTGATTCTTTCCCAAAAATCATCACCCATTGGGCCCAGAAATGCAGGCAGTTTCTCCCACAATTAACTAGGAAACAGTCTTAAAGCAGCCAAGCTTACATCAGCACAAAGAATCATAGGATATGCCCCTAGTAGTCCTAATAACACACATGCATGAATACAGGGTCAGTGAGGGCACAGTAATTTGGGTATGGATTTGCTCACAGCCGGGCTAAGCTGACCCTGGTGCCCAGAGGCAGGTGCCAATCAGTTTAGTTAACTGTGTGGTGAAAAAATATCCTGGATGTGCAGTACTTCTAACGCTTTAAATACAATTAGCCCATTGTTTAAACGTCATTGGTTTTTCCATTAATCATGAAAAAGTCAACTGGTAACGATGTAGATGCCATAAGAATGCTATAGATTTCTATTAATCAATAACTAACTAAACTATTATTTCACTATTAAGACATTGTTCTCTTGCACACGGAGAATAAAACCTTGTAGATCATCGGTAATATCTGCTCTGGCTCCCATTAAGCTCAGTGGGAAATCTGTCACGGTCTTTATTAGGGAACGTACTCAGACCTTAATAAAATCCCACTCTGGAAATGTTAAAGGTGCTGAGAGATGGAAACTGTCCCAAGCCCGTTTATGTTAGTCCCAATTTCCATTGATTTGGGTGTCTGATTCCCCTAGGCTCTTTTGAAAATACCATCCCTATAGCATTTGCGTGAAAGGGAGCTGTGGGCCATGCAGCAGTATTGAAAGGAAGGTGGTAAATTAAGAAAAGCAATGCTGGCAGCAAGAAAAGAAAATAATTATGACCTGGGGGTATTTTACACGGGGGTGTGCCTGTTTGTAGCAAGTCTGTGCATGTATATCCGCAGACTCAGTCACTCACTCTAATGGCTCACAACAGTATGTGCCAACCAGATAATTTAATAACTGCAAGACCTGTAATGGTAGGGCTTTAATAATCAATAAATAATTAACTGCATTGCTTACTTTTTTGTGTTTTTTTTTATAAACACCACTCTTCTTGATGGATTTGCTGTCCCACAATTAGGAACTCATTAATAAACTCACTTGCAACTTAGTATCAGGCACTTCAAAGGGGAGGAAAGGTTGAGCTTGTGTTGGTTTTAAAGCACAGGGAATGAGAACCTGGAAATCTAGGTGATCTTCCCAGCTGAGCCACACATTTCCTGTGGGACTTTGGGCCACTGTTTTGACTACACCCCTGGGGTGCTGAGCTGAGGTTAATTCCTTCTTCCCATGTGTAAAAACCTGTGATTCTTTGTCTGGTAAACTCACAAGTGCTTCTGAACCTTCTTTTACCTTGAAATGGATGACACCGTATCTCTCCTTTTTCTTTTGTCAGGCCAGTCAAATCCTGATTGTTTTTCTTCCCTCTATTGTTGAGTTTGGCTGTTTAAGCAGGGAGAAAGGATTCCTTTTTCTTTTGCCGGAAAGCTGTTCCCCAGGAAACAGAGTTGCTCCTTTGTTCCCTTCTATTTTGTCTTGTTCACCTGGAGAAGAAAATAATCCTAACAAGGATTAAAAAAGAAAAAAGAAAATAACCCAGCTCCTGGACTGTTGACAGCAATAGTAGACACCCTCTGTGAATCTGTGTACAGTAGAAGAAACCCATATTCATAGAAAGGCCCTTTCAGTACAGATTTTCACTGGTGCGTATGAGTGTGCTTGTACTTAATGTATTCAAAGTTGCATTCCCTATAGCAGGCAGTAACTCTGGAAATCCACCTCTTATACCCTCTGTATTAAGTGAGATGATAAGGCAAGCAGGGCTTCTCTTTTGAGGAATGTGCTTAAGAAAATTATAATGGAGTCCCAGCAGCAGAGAGAGCTGGTTATTGCTGGAGAGAATTAATCTGTGATTTCAGTAAGAAGCCCACTGCTAAATCATGAGTGATGTTATCCGGCTGCTTCCAGTGGTTTGGCGGCGTATCTTTATACTGAAGCATTGTGAAAGGGATAAGGAGATGTATGAATTACTGGTCCAGTTCATTAGCAGTTTATTGGCATGACAAGCTATGTGAGTGTTACTAGAAGGTACATAAAGAAAGGGAATCTTTAGGTCTCAGTTTGAGGTAGTCTCAATGTTTCCAGGATGGAGTTACACAGTATATTTGGGGATGTATTGTATAGCCAATCTCCAGTTGTCATGATTGGCATTTTCTCACTTAATAGCAGGATACTACCATGTCTTCTTTCTTTTCTTTTAAATACACATACATATTTTTTTTTATCCACACTAACAGGATATTCCATAGGAATGTAAGAGAGAAGTAGACCACAGTGGTTGTGGGCTTGTTTTTAAATAAGCG